>NC_043716.1:26352013-26365732 GCF_006229205.1 Suricata suricatta
CAGCCCTTCTGTATCTCTTGGGTAAATCCCTAGCAGTGCTATTGCTGGGTCATAAGGGAGTTCTATGGATAGTTTTTTGAGGAACCTCCACACTGTTTTCCAAAGCGGCTGCACCAGTCTACATTCCCACTAGCAGTGCAGGAGAGTGCCCATCTCTCCACACCCTCGCCAGCATCTATAGTCTCTTGATTTGTTCATTTTAGCCACTCTGACTGGTGTGAGGTGGTATCTCAGTGTGGTTTTGATTTGTGTTTCCCTGATGAGTGATGTTGAGCATCGTTTTATGTGCCTATAGGCCATCTGGATGTCGTCTTTGGAGAAGTGTCTGCTCATGTCTTCTACCCATTTCTTCACTGGGTTATTTGTTTTGTGGGTGTGAAGCAGAGGGAACATTCTAAGCATAATGAGGGTCGTATATGACAAGTCCACAGTTAACATCATACTCAGTAGTAAAAAACCAGTGAAAACTTTTCTGTTAAGATCAGGAAAAAGACAAACATGCCAGCTTTCACCATTTTTAAAGAAGATTTTTTTAGCTTTTTTTTTTCAATGTTTTATTTACTTTTGATAGAGAGAGAGAGACAGAGCATGAGAGGGGGAGGGGCAGAGAGAGAAGGAGACACAGAACCAGAAGCAGGCTCCAGGCTCCGAGCTAGCTGTCTGCACAGAGCCTGACACGGGGCTCGAACCCCCGAACGTGAGATCTGACCTGAGCTGAAGTCAGAGGCTTAACCGACTGAGCCACTCAGGCGCCCCGAGAAGATTTTTTTTAAAGTAATCTCTACACCCACTGTAGGGCTCAAACCCACAATCCTGAGATCAAGAGTCACTTGCTCCACTGACAGACCTGCCAGGCACCCTGATGTTTATGTAACATAATACTGAAAATCTGAGTCAGAATAGTTAAGCAAGTAAAAGAAATAAAAAGCATCCAAATTGAAAAAAAGTTAAAATTATTTGTTTGCAGATGTCATGATCTTATATGTAGGAAACTCTAAAGCTTCCCTTAAAAATTGTTAGAATAATGAATTCAGTAAAGTTACAAGATACAAAATTAACACACAAAAATGTGTTTATTTATATAAGCTAATAATTAACTGTTAGAGAAATTTTTAATGGCTTTTATAATTGCATCAAAAAGACTAACATACCCAGAAATAAACAACCAAGGAGGTGAAAAACCTGTAAACTAAAAGCTATAAGACATTGATGGAAAGAAGTTGAACAAAACACAAAGGGGAAGATTTCCACCCTCATAGGCTGGATTAACATTGTTAAAAGGTCCACATGAGCCAAAGCAATCTACAGATTCAATGCAATCCTTACCAAAATTCCAACAGCATTTTTCACAGAAATAGAACAAACAGTTACAAAATACGTATGGAATGACAAAGGAACCCAAATAACCAAAGCAAAGCAAGCTTGATAAAGAAGAATGAAGTTGGAGGCATCTTATGTTCTCATTTCAAACTATAATACAATGCTACAGTAATCAAAACAGTATGGTATTGATATAAAAACAGACACATAGATGACAAAACTGGATAGAAAGCCTAGAAAATAAATTCACACATATATGGCCAATTAATTTGCAACAAAGAAGGCACAACTATAAAATGGAGAAAGAACTGTCTCTTCAATAAATGGTGTTGGGACAACGGGACTGCCACATGCAAAAGAATGAAACTGGATACCATCTTACACCATACATAAAAACTCAAAATGGATTGAATATTTGAATGTAAGACCTGAAACCAGAAAAAACTCCTAGAAGATAACTCTTAGAAGAAAACATAGGCAGTAAGTTCCCTGACATCAGTCTTGGTAATAATTTTTTGGATTTGACACCAAAAACAAAGGCAACAAAAGCAAAAATAAACAAGTAGGACTACACCAAAATAAAGAGTTTCTGCACTATAAGGGGAAACATCAGTAAAACAAAAACTGAACCTACTGAACAGGAGAAAGTATTTGCAAATTACATATCTAATAGATTAATATCCAACATATATAAAAAACTCATACAACTCAACAGCAAAATAAAATGAAACAACACAAAACACCCCACAAATAATCCTATTTTAAAAATGGGAAGAGGTTCTGAATAGATATCTTTCCAAAGAGGACATACAGATATCGAATAGGTAAATGAAAAGGTGCTCAACATCATTAATCATCAGGGAAATGCAAACTAAAACCACAATGAGATACTACCTCACAGCTGTCAGAATGGCTACTATTAAAAATATACATGAATTAACAAGTGTTTGCAAGGATGTCAAGAAAAAGGAACCTTTGTGCCCTACTGGTAGGAATGTAAATTGGTGCAGCCATTGTGGAAAACAATACAGAAGTTCCTCAAGATATTAAAAATAGGACTACCATATGATCTAGCAATTCCACTTTTGGTTATTCAAAAAGATATGCACACTCCCATGTTCACTGCAGCATTATTTTCAATAGCCAAGACATGAAAGCAACCTAAAGGTCCACTGATGGATCAATAAAGAACATGTGATACATAAACATGCACATACACACAGTGAAATATTATTCAACAACAATAACAAGAAGGAAAATATTTCCATTTGCAACATGGATGAACTTTCAGGGTATTATACTAAGTGACATAAGTTAGAGAAAGACAAATACCATATAATCTCACTTACCTGTGGTATCTAACCTCCCCTGCACCCCTTCCCAGCAAAATTCCAAACACAAAGATACAGAGAACAGTTTGGTGGTTGCTAGAGGTAGGGGATGGGAAGTGGGCATAATGGGTGAAGGTGGTCAAAAGGTACAAATATCTAATTATAATACAAGTAAGTTGTGGGTATAATGTACAGTATGGTGACTATAGTTAATACTACTGTATTGTACAGGTACCTGGCTGGTTCAGTTGGTAGAGTGTATGACTTGATCTCAGGGTTAAATATAGAGATTACTTAAAAATATAATCTTAAAAAAATAATAATACTATATTACATATTTAAAAGTTGCCAGGAGACTAAATCTTGAAAAGTTCTCATCATAAGAAATAAAACTGTAACTACATATGATGATAGATGTTAACTACATTTACTATAATGATCATTTTTGCAAAACATACAAATATCAAATTATTATGTCATACACCTGAAACTAATTGTCAATTATATCTCAATGACAAAAAAGAATGACAAACCCAGAAAGAACTTCTATAAATTAAAAGTGTAACAGCAAAAACTAAAATCTAAGAGGAAGATAAAGTTGAAATTCTCAGCCTTAGTTGACAGACGAGAAATAAAATAGATGAAAATAAAAATCTGAAAATTTTGTTGACAAACAAAAACCCTGAAAGTCCATCACTATAGCATGATTAAATAAACCTCTATGGAATAATATGAAGTGGTTATGGTACTACTCTGAAAAAGTCGCCATAATGAATCATTAATTGAAAAATGCTAAAAACCCAATCAATATGGCTCCCTTTACATAAAGGAGGGGGAAAAACACATACCATATGCTTCTATATATAAAACAGTATGTAGGGCACCTGGCTAGCTCAATCAGTGGCATGTGCAACTCTTGATTTTAGGGCTGTATGTTTGAGCCCCATGTTGGGTGTAGAGATTACAGTTGAAAATAAAATCTTAAGGGGCACCTGGATGGCTCAGTCACTTAAGCATCTGACTTCAGCTCAGGTCATGATCTCGCAGTTCATTGACTTTGAGCCCCACATCAGGCCTTGTGCTGACAGTGTGGAGTCTACTTAAGATCCTGCACCCTCTTTCTCTATGTCTCTCTCTGGCTCAAGCTCTGACTCTCTCTAAAATGAAAATAAGCATTAAAAAATCTTTTAAAAAATTAGTATCCAAAACAGTATGTAAATATACAGAAATAGATTTGGAATGAAACATACCAAAATGGTGATTTCTAGATAGAGGAGTAAGTTGGGGGAGGGGGGAAGGGAACCTTTTGCTTTTTATTGTATATATTTCCATTTTAAAAGATTTTACACTGGTGGAGGGGGGTGTGCCTGGGTGGCACAGTCAATTAAGCATCCGACTTCAGCGCAGATTATGATCTCACAGTTAGTAGGTTTAAGCCTGGTGTCAGACTCTGTGTTTGCAGCAAGGAGCCTGGAACCTGCTTCAAGTTCTGTGTCTTCCTCTCTCTCTGCCCCTCCCCTGCTCACATTCTGTTTCTCTCTCAAAAATAAAATAAAACATTAAAAGAATCTTTTACAGCTTTCCCAATGAAAATATTTTCATATATTACATTTGCGCAATTTTTTTAAAGATTTTTTTTTCCATGGGTACCTGGCATGGCTCAGTTGTTTGAGCGACTGATGCTTGATTTTGACTTAGGTAATAATTTCTTAAATGCTTTAAAGATTTTATTTTTCTACACCCAACATGGGGTTCATTTTCACAACCCCAAAATCAAGAGTCACATGCTCCACAGATCGAGACAGTGAGGTGTCCCCGCTGTGTAATTTTTTTAATGTTTATTTATTTTGAGAGAGAGAAACTGAGTAGGGGAGAGGCAGAGAGAGAGAGAAAATCCCAAGCAGGCTCTGCACTGACAGCATAGAGCCCAATGCAGGGCTCAGACCCACAAACCATGAGATCATGACCTGACCTGAAATCAAGAGTCAGTTGCCCAATCTACTGAGCCACCCAGGCACCCCTGTGTAATTTTTTAAAGAGAGAAAAGAAAGAGAGGAAGTGAAAGGAAAATAAAAAAGGACTGGTGTAATATTTAGTAGGTAGGGAATATTTTAATTAATTAAAATCTCAAAAACAAGACTAAATCATAAAATGATTTTACTTGGTGTGTAATATTCTACTTGTTAGGTACATTAAACACCAAAGCACTGAAAACAATAAAATCTACTGAAAGTAAAATATGTATTTTTTTATATATTACATATGTTTCTTAATAACTAATACCAGTAGACTATTATCAACTTAAAAAAAAAAAAAGACAACTCTTGCAGAACAGAATCAGAAGAGAAATTTTCTCTTTATAATTAAACTTTTAAGAAGTCTGCAATTCTAGCCAAAAGATTACACATTCAGGAGGTATCACCAGATTCTTTACGAAAAAGATTATTACAGACATTCACTGCTCTATTCTGGCAAAGTATTTATATTTATACTTCTTTTGTGTAAAATTCTGCAGGAGTTTTCATATTCTATATCCTGTTGATTAAGAAAACACTAACTTCCCATTTAAGTCCAAAAGTATTGAAAATGTGTGTGTAGAGATAATGTTGAAGCTAAAATCTTTTTAAAAGTTAATTTATTTCAGTGCCTAAGTTTGTTTTCTTAAATGATAACCTAATTTTAGATTTTAACCTTATGGTCAAAAATCAGAGGTAACAGCAAAACATTACAAGTAGTATTTTGTTTCAAAGGTATTAAAAATAAGTCCATAAATATTTTCTGGTGTGCCTAGGTGGCTCAGTCAGTTGACTGTCTGATTCTTGGTTTTGGCTCAAGTCATGATCCCAGAGTCATGGGATTGAGTCTTGTGTTGAGATCTGTGCTGTGTGGAGCCTGCTTAAGATTCTCTCTCTCCTCTCTCTCCCTCTCCGTCTCCCTCTCTTCCTCCTCCATTCTCTCTCCCTCTCTCCCTCTGCCCCTTTCCTCTGCTCTAAAATAAAAACAAAATAATCATAAAATAACATTTTTACAAAGTGTGTTCTTAATGCAGTGAGCAAATCCTTGGATGTGCTTTTTGCAACATAATTAGAATATTCAATTAAGATCTCTCGCTGAAAATTTGTACAATGAACAAAGCTAAGCAGTTGAAAAGCATTTTAGTTCCTCGCTACCAAATTCTAGAGTCTAGATTACTGCAGGAACATCCTGCTGTCATCTCTAGCAGGAATTCTGAAGGAAGAAAGAGAAAAATATGTTGAAAGAGAAAATAAAATCATTATACTTTGGCACTTTTTTTGGATAACTCATTAGTTTCATGTCACCATTTCTTTATTTAGTAGCAATATTAAACTGAATTACTAAAAAGAAGAAATAAATATCATCTGTAATTTTGTTCTCCAAATTTGAACAGCAAAAGTCAGTTTTCATAAATATTTTCAAAACTATACTTTGACTCTCTTGGGGCACCTGGGTGGTTAAGTGTCCAACTCTTGATTTCAGCTCAGGTCATGATCTCATGGTTCATGAGATCAAACTCCATGTCAAGCTCTGTGCTGACATAGAGAGAGAGAGAGAGAGAGAGAGAGAGAGAGCGCGCGCGCGCGCACGCGGGAGGTGCTTGGGATTTCTTTCTCCCTCTCTCTCTGCCCCTCCCCTGCTCATGCTCTCTCTTTAAAAAAATTACCTCTGACCCCTTTAAAAAAAAAAAACCTATACTTTGACTCTCTAAACTGATCTTTAAACTCCTAAAATATTCTTAGCTTCCAAATGATTACTTTATCTGTATTTGCCATTTTTATTTTCCCCCTTGGTAGAAGATTAAGATCCTTTACTGAATTTAGTAAATTGATGACTTGTTTTGGCATATTTCTCATAACAAATACAGAAACTAAGTAATCTAAAGGCACACTTTCCTTATTTGGAAACTTAGCCATTTGAAATGATTTCCCCTTTCCAACTTTTCTTATTTTACTTTTTGATAACAGCTTCACTAATATATAAGGCACATATCAAACTTTTATCTTTTATAGTTCTACTTACTATAATCTTTCAATTATCATCTAATCATTAAAAACAAAATCTCCTTCAATTTTTCTGTTTGTAAACTGTTAGCCCTAAGAAAACTGGGAGTTAAAGAAAAATGTTTATTTATTTTGATGGGGGAGGCAGAGAGAGAGGGAGAAAGAGAATCTTAAGCATCTTAATTAAGAATCTTAATCTTATAAATCCTAAAATATGAGTGCCTGGGTAGCTCAGTCAGTTAAGTGTCCGACTTCCCTTCAGGTCATTAGTCATTTTTCGTGGTCCTGATCTCACGGTTCATGAGTGTGAGCCCCACACTCTATGTTGACAGCTCAGAGGCCAGAGCCTACTTCGGATTCTGTGTCTCCCTCTCTCTGTCCCTCCCCCAACATGTGCTCCATCTCTCACTCGCTCTCTCTCAGACATAAACATTTTTTTTAAATCCTAAAATACCTATCCCAAAATTCATATGGAACCACAAAAGATTCTGAATAGCCAAAGTACTATGGAAGAAGAAAACCAAAACAGGAGGCATCACAATCCCAGACTTTAGCCTCTACTACAAAGCTGTCATCATCAAGACAGTATGGTATTGGCATGAAAACAGACACATAGACCAATGGAATAGAACAGAGAACCCAGAACTGGGCCCACAAATGTATGGCCAATTAATCTTTGACAAAGCAGGAAAGAGTATCCAATAGAAAAAAGACAGCCTCTTTAACAGGTAGTGCTGGGAGAACTGAACAGCAACATGCAGAAGAATGAAACTAGACCACTTTCTTGCACCATACACAAAAATAAACTCAAAATGGATGAAGGACCTGAATATGATACAGGAAACCATCCAAACCCTCGAGGAGAAAGCAGGAAACAGCCTCCTTGACCTCAACGGCAGCAATTTCCTACTAGACACATCCCCAAAGGCAAGGGAATCAAGAGCAAAATGAACTATTGTGACCCCAACAAGATAAAAAGCTTCTGCATGGCAAAGGAAAAGGAAATAATCAAGAAAACTAATAGGCAACTGATGGAATAGGAAAAGATAGTTGCAAATAACATGTCGGATAAAGGACTAGTATACAAAATCAACAAGGAATTCACCAAACTCCACACCTGAAAAACGAATAATCCAGTGAAGAAATGGGCAAAAGACATGAATAGACACTTCTCCAAAGAGGACATCCAGATGGCCAACAGACATATGAAACGATGCTCAGCATCACTCATCGTCAGGGAAATTCAAATCAAAACCACACTGAGATACCACCTCATGCCAGACAGAGTGGCTAAAATGAACAAATTAGGAAACTATAGATGCTGGTGAGGATGTGGAGAAACAGGCACCCTTCTACACTGTTGGTGGGAATGTAAACTGGTACAGCTGCTCTGGAAAATAGTGTGGAGGTTCCTCAAAAAACTAACAATAGAACTCCCCTATGACCCAGCAATAACACTGCCAGAGATTTACCGAAGGGATATAGAAGGGCTGATGCATAGGAGCACATGTACCCCATTGCTCATAGCAGCATTCTTTCAACAATAGCCAAATCATGGAAATAGCCTAAATGTACATCAGCTGACAAAGGGATTAAGAAGATGTGGTTTATGTATACAATGGAATACTACATGGCAATGAGAAAGAATGAAATTTGGCCATTCACAGCAACGTGGACAGACCTTGAGGGTGTCATGCTAAGTGAAGTAAGTCAGGCAGAGAAGGACAGATACCATATGTTTTCACTCATAAGTGTAACAGGAGGACCATGGGGAGGGGAAGTGGGGGAAAGAGTTAAGGAGAGGGAGGAAGGCAAATCATGAGAGACTCTGGAATACTGAAAACAAACTGAGGGTTGAAGGGGGAGGGGGAAAGAGGAAGAGGGTGGTGGACATGGAGAAGGGTACTTGTGGGGAAGAGTACTGGGTGTTATATGGAAACCAACTAGACAATAAACTATAAAAAAAAAGAATCCTAAAATAAACTTAAAAACTAACTTTTAAAATATAATTTGTTGAAATTTTGAGGTTTCCTATAATGTAGACCAGAGAACTCCCAGCAGTTTGTAAAATAATTGTGAAGATGTATTTATCTCTTTAGTGGGAAAGTGATAAATTTAGAAATATAACTTGTGAGCCAGCTATTTATTCTTTAAAAATGGAATTAAGAATTAAACAAGAAAATTTAAAAAGCAGTATCTTGATTTTCCATTTTTCTTTCCCTTTAGAAAAATCTCACCCTTTTTATTAACAATGGAGAAAATGCTTCAACATTCCCTAATGATGAGCCAAGGCTACTTGTGTTGATTATGTAAATAGTTTTACTATATGGTCAAATTTTAAAGAGCAACACATATTATAATTATTTAAAATATCTTCAGTTCAAATACTATAGATTTTAGAAATAATATGTAGTAATTTAATTCAATATGCACATATTTCATTTGGGAGATATATTTTAACCAACCACTGTCAAAACATCTAATAATTTTAGAAACTTGTCTTCAGCCTTCTCAATCATTATAATGTCCTAATTATCTTCAGTCTTTTGATTTAGTATCAGTTTCTGACTTATTCTATAAGTAAAAAGTTTAAATTGTAATTCCTTACATTTCAGGAAGAAGACTAGACATAAGAAGTAACCTACCCATGAATGAATAAATATTTTAGGCTCGCCAGTATTTCACAATTTTCTGTGAAAAGATCAAGAAATAGATCACTACATCATTATAACAGATTTCAAAATATCATTCTCAGATTAAGAAATTCCCTACCTACTGATGCTTTTGGTTACTTGTAGGAAAGCCAAAACCTGAAAGCAACATGGCAATTAAATATAGAAAAATGTTTCACAAAGAGTGGAAGGAAGGAAGGAAGGAAGGAAGGAAGGAAGGAAAGAAGGAAAGGGAAAGGAAAGGAAGAAAGTTCCCTAATTTTCTGATAAAGATCATAGTCTTTTGCCTCTAAATACAAGGAAAATTCTCTAAAACTCAATTAAAAAGTTAAGGATAATAAAAATAGCATTCCTTTGAAAATTAATCAAGATTGTAGAAATTTTATCTTCTAAAATTGTATCTCTACATTTAAATATAAAATTTTATTCTTGGAGATGAAATCTTTTCTTTTTTAAAGTAGGATCCATGCCCAAAGTGGGGCTTGGACTCACAACCTTGACATTGAGAGTCTCATACTCTACCAACTGAGCCAACCAGATGGCCCCTATTCTTGGAGATGAAATCTTACAGAACATGCTATAAACTACAACACACTTACTACTAAGTGAATAGCATTTTGAGTGCTTCCCAAAAAGAAAAACAAAACTTTTGAGGCAAAATAAAAACTCATGTTCATAATATATTTTTCCAACTTTTAAAAACTGTTTATTTTTCATCAATCTTATTTCCATTTTGTTTAAGAGTTTGTGAGGGTGCCCTGGGTGGCTCAGTTGGTTAAGCAACCAACTTCAACTCAGGTGATGATCTCATAGTTCATGGGTTCGAGCCCCACATCAGGTTCTGTGCTGACAGCTCTGAGCCTGCTTTGGATTGTGTGTGTGTGTGTGTGTGTGTGTGTGTCTGCCCCTCCCCTGCTCATAACTCTGTCTCTCTCAAAAATAAAATAAAAAACATTAAACATTAATAAAACATTAAAAAAAAAACAAAGAACAGTTTAAGACCACTCAGTAGTTGTTCTTGGCCATTCAGCAGCCTGAGCAGTAGAAGTTGAAGATCAGTCTTCAGTGTCAGGCTGAACACTCCAGCCTTCAGTAGAGAACTACTCTGCAGGCAGAGAGGGCACCTCTACACCTTCATCCCAGTCAACTCCCCCCAAGTCCAGAAGCAGTCCATTCACCTTAAAACTCCTCCTTGGTCAGCCTTTTCAGCAGCAGACTGTTCTTCATTTTCAGTCTCTTTAGGATCTCTGGAGTAGAGATCAGGAATGAACCTCCCACGGGTGTTCATGGGAGACAGTGCCACACATGCACAGAACTTCCCAAACCAGCATCTACCATTCAGACCTAATGAGTGAGCTCCCTTGTTGCAAGGGATCGCAGTGTCCACACAGCACAGAGGAGAGTCTGTGTTACACCAAGCAATGGGTAGGCATATTCACATAAGACATTGTGGAGGCTGGTGGTCAGCCTAGAGATCAATAACCACTGGAAGTCTTGGCTCTTAGAAGACTACCTGGATCTGATTAATGGAAGTTCTAGGAGTGAAGTGGCCAGCAATAGCAGTGGCTCCAATGGCAGCAGCAAACTTCACCACAGCTTGCTGGCCAGGATTCCAGAATGATAGGACACTGATATCAGCTGGATTTTCAACTGTGCAATGGCATGAGCTGCCAGTGGAAGCTACTCCAGGTTCTCTTCAGATTTACAATATAGATGCTATCACTTTTCCTTTTGTAAATGTACTGTTCCATTTGGAAGTTGAGGCTCCTGCTGCAAGGAATTTGAGGATATTCTCCTTTACTTGAAGAACATCAACGGCTCCAAACATTGTGAAATTTTCCCTTTAAGTTATGAATGGAACCTAGAACATTATATGAGTAGTGTAGAAAGGGCATAATACATTTAAATCATAAACCATAGCACCTATTACGCAGTTTAACAAGATATAACCTCTAAACAAATGAAAAACATGAACTTTTTTTTATTTTTTGAAGAGATGTAAAGTCTTGGGTACTCCATGGAGTCACTCCCTTCAGAGGAGGTCTTTGTACAACAGTTCTCATTAATGACAGTGCAGATGTTCTGGCATCCTAGGAATTTTTCATTAAGATTCAAACTAGCTGCATCCTATATCTCATGGGTCTCTTCTTTGATGAGCTGCATTTCCCCCCTTGCTTGTATTATCCATGGTATTAGTAATAATTAGAACTAAAACAGACTTAATTACAGTAACTTTCAAGTAAGGTACTAAATATAGTTCTTTGTTCAGTCAACTGTGATTGTGTCCATGAAAATCACAGGAATGTTTAAAACAAGATGCACAGAATTCTATTAAATTATGTCCTGGGAGAATTGATTATAATTTTAGCAAAATGAACTTTGTTCTGCTACATGGGTCTCAAAATGGCAGTATCTGAAACACTGATTTACAAGTATAGTGTATGTAGTACCTGTTCATTTCGAAACCATTAAAAAGTATTGCTTCTATTAGTACCAAGCAAAAAAAGACCAAAGTAAATTTGTGAGACCTAACTACAGGTTCAGCGAAATGCAAGAAAGGAAAACCTTCTAACTCACTTTTTTGACACTTTCCTCAATGTGTCAATTTAAAGCTTACTTTCTTCTTTTTTAAATTTTAATTCCAATACAGTTAACATATAGTGTTCTATTAGTTTCAGGGTATACAATATAGTGATTCAACAATTTCATGTATCACCCAGTGCTCATCATGATGTGTGCACTCCTTAATCCTGATCACCTATTTCACCCATCCCCCCGCCCACCTCCATTCTGGTAAACATCAATTTGTTCTCTATACTTGTCAGTTTCACAGTTTGACTTTCTTTTTCCTTTGCTTATTTTCTTAAATTCCACATATGAGTGAAATCATATGGTATTTGTCATTACATTCTCTAGCTCCATCTATATCATTGCAAATGGCAAGATTTCATTCTTTTTATGGCTAAATAATATTCTTGTGTGTGTGTATGTGTGTGTGTGTATACCTCATCTTATTTATCAATTCATGTATTGATGTGAACTTGGACTGCTTCCATAGTGTGGAAGCATTGTAAATAATGCTGCTACAGGAGCACCTGGGTGGTCAGTTAAGTGTCCAACTCTTGATACCAGCTCAGGTCATGATCTCAAGTTTCATGAATTCAAGCCCCGCATTGGGCTCTGCACTGACACTGTGGAGCCTGCTTAGGATTTCTCTCTCTCTCTCCTTCTCTTTTGTTCCTCCCCCCCGCCCACCTTGTGCACTCTCTTTTTCTCAAAATAAATAAATAAACCTTAAAAATAAATAAATAATGCTGCTGTAAAACCTCAGGGTGTATGTAACCCCTCTGAACTAGTATTTTTGTATTTTTAGGGTAAATATCCAGTAGTGCAATTACTGGATCATATAGTAATTCTATTTTTAACTTTTTGAGAAACCTCCATGCTGTTTTCCAGAGTGGCTATACTCCTTTGCACCCCACCAACAGTGCAGGAGGGCACCTTTTTCTCCACAATCTCATCAACACTTGGTATTTCTTTTGTTTTTGACTTTTGCCATTCTGACAGGTATGAGGTGATAGATATCTCATTGGGGTTTTTATGTACATTACCCTGACGATGAGTGATGGTGAGCAGCTTTTCGTTTGTTGGCCGTCTGGGCATCTTCTTTGGAGAAATGTCTGTTCATGGCTTTGTCCTATTTTCATTGGACTATTTGGTTTTTGGGTATTGAGTTTTGTAAGTTCTTTATAGTTTGGATACTCTTTATCAGATATGTCATTTGCAAATATCTTCTCCTATTCTGTAGGTTGCCTTTTAGTTTTTTTGTTTCCTTCAGTGTGCAAAATTAAAGCCTGCTTTCTCGCATAGGCTCTTTTTCTCAATTTTTTTCAAGGTTGCCTGCTGCTAATTAGACAAATTAATATTGCCATAAAGAGTCTACATTATTTAACACAATAAGGTTAGTTATTGAGCTACTTGGTGAAAAATATTGTTTCTCAAGTTCATCATGCAATGTTAATTTACTAATCTAAAAGAAATCTAGAGAAGTCTTTAAGCCCTTCTATTTTTGAGTTTATAATTAGCTAAGTTAAAGGCAGATCTACTGTTTTTAGAAATAATCAATTTATTAGAAGTACACATATCGAATTAATAAAAAGTTGCCTCTTATGGGGGCGCCTGGGTGGCTCAGTCGGTTAAGCCTCCGGCTTCGGCTCAGGTCAGATCTCACGGTCGTGGGTTCGAGCCCCGCATCGGGCTCTGTGCTGACAGCTAGCTCAGAGCCTGGAGCCTGCTTCCGGTTCTGTGTCTCCTTCTCTCTCTGCCCCTCCCCCTCTCATGCTCTGTCTCTCTCAGTATCAAAAATAAATAAAAAAA
>NC_043716.1:26365832-26396644 GCF_006229205.1 Suricata suricatta
CTCAGTCGGTTAAGCCTCCGGCTTCGGCTCAGGTCAGATCTCACGGTCGTGGGTTCGAGCCCCGCATCGGGCTCTGTGCTGACAGCTAGCTCAGAGCCTGGAGCCTGCTTCCGGTTCTGTGTCTCCTTCTCTCTCTGCCCCTCCCCCTCTCATGCTCTGTCTCTCTCAGTATCAAAAATAAATAAAAAAAAAAAATTAAGAAGTTGCCTCTTATAAACAGAGAGGAATCTGACAAAGATAGGTGTGTGGGGGGGAGATAAAGGGCATGTTACCTTTATCTACTCATGCTTTATTACTTTTATATAACATACATAAAATTTGAAATTTCTCAAAATAAAAATTTAATGTAAAAGAATGTAAGAACTGGGGCACCTGGGTGGCTCAGTTGGTTAAGCATCCAACTTTGGCTCAGGTCATGATCTCTGCTTTTGAGTTTGCACCCTGCATGGAGCTCTGTGCTAGCAGCTCAGAGCTTGGAACCTGCTTTGGATTCTGCATCTCCCTCTCTCTCTGACCCTCCCTCACTCGTGCTCTATTTCTCTCAAAAATAAATAAAACATTTAAAAAAAAGTTTAGTGTAGGAACTCAAAACACTTCCTTATCATAGCCATCTAATCTCCTCTACATAGGCTATATAAGAAATTGCAGTGTACAGAGTTTCCAATAGTGGAAGGCCAGTTATTTTCTCCTGTACATCTTTAAAAGTCCCAATTATCCAGTAAGTCACTAAGAAAATACCCAAAGGCTCTCTCAGGTAGTCCAAATCAGGTTATTGTAACTGTATCTCTCAGGTTCAGAATCCACTTCTACCTAATGACCCATTCATATAAATGTCTTATGGAATAAACACTTTGGCATAATTCACCTTAAACTCTCAGACATGAGTTACTAAGATTTCTGTAACTATTAGAATCTTGATAGAACTCTCAAAGCTACATAATCAGCCATAAAATTATAAAAACATAAATTTGTTCTTCAATAATGAGAAACAGTAAACAAATGGATAATGACCAGACAAAATGACAGAACTCTGTCCTACAATCTCTTCAGCAAGCAGCCTGAAAAGCCAATCACAACCTCCGCAGCAATCAGCCTAGAATAGTCAGGATTTTGTTAATGACTGCCAGCTCCACCCTGCCAGCCCCTCCCCCTTTTTGTTATCAGCCCACACACCAACCTCACATGATTCCAACTTGGAGACCAACCAGAGAAATATAACTAAACCAATTACCTAAGATGTCTGGCTTCTAGTTAGCCCATGCTACTGAGTTTACGCAAGCTAAAAATCTCCACTCTGTCTCAGTTTTTCACCATAAAACTTTCCCGCTCCCCTTCAAATCTGTCAAATGCAATGAATGACAACAAATGACTTTCTTGTTATTGCAAACTCTGACTACAAAGCCACTTTGTTCTCATTTGGGATTTTTATTTCCACAGCAGTATAAAACTTGTGCAAAAACAAACAAAAAACCCTAACACTATGAGTACTTTATTCTAATCCCACCAAGATCACACCTCAGTTTGGCTGTATCGACCTTAGTTATTGTTCTGTTTGTCAGTCAGTATACAAGTACCAATTTACTATTTTCAATAATCTTTTCCATCACTTGGAAGACAAATTTTGTATTCTCATTTAACATTTGGTACTTCTACACTTTAGTTGGGAAAGTTTCTTTCTTGGGAACTATGAAAACAATAACCAAAGAAAACACTGTGCTACATTTTAGAAAAACAATAATATTGATGATATAAATTATAAATAAATAGTGCAATAAAATATCTGCTATCCATCTCTGAAAATATCCACAGAAAATGTCAGAGGTGATTGCTAAATTTTGTTGATATTGAAGAGAAGGTGCTAACAGCTAGCTCAGAGCCTGGAGCCTGCTTCGGATTCTATGTCTCCCTCTCCCTCTGACCCTCCCCTGCTCGTGCTGTCTCTCTCTGTCTCTCAAAAATAAATAAAAAAACATTAAATTTTTTTTTAAATTTGGAATTGTGTTGCATAAAATGTGAGTTTAGTTCTATGATAGTATAACTAATATGAAAGGAAAATTTAACGGTTTTATAAGGTTAAGAAGAGGAATCAAGAACATTAAATTCTTTACCACATCACATCTTTTGGATTTGGTAATAATAAAGGCTTTTAAGGAAGTTTTAAAAAATACCAGTATGTCTTCAATTTTTTGTATGACATTATTTACATACCCGAGAAAGGACTGAAAAAAATATTTCTAAATATTGTTGGAGACACATGTAACATGTAGAAAGCAGCATCTATATTTAAATACATTGGATGAGGTTTTACCATAAATTGTTCTGAGAGTGGAGCTTCCAGAAATTATTAAAACAATTGAAGTTTATGGCCCACTAATCTTTGACAAATCAGAAAAGAGTATCCAATGGAAAAAAGACAATCTCTTTAGCAAATGGTGTTGGGGAAACTGTACAGCGACATTCACTTCCTTATACCATACACTAAAATAAAACTCCATAAAAATGGATTAAAGACCTAAACATAAGACAAGAAACATAAGACAGGAAACCATAAAAATCCTAGTGGAGAAAACAGGTAACAAGTACTTTGACCCTGGCCATAGCAACTGCTCACATGACATGTCTCCAGAGGCAAAGGACACAAAAGCAAAACTGAACTACTGGGACGTCATCAAACTAAAAAGCTTCTGCACAGTGAAGGAAACAATCAGCAAAACTAAAGGGCAACCGATGAAATGGGAAAAGGTATGCGCAAATGACATATCACATAAAGGGTTAGTATCCAAAATCTAAAAAGAACTTATCAAACTCAACACCCAATATACAAATCATCCCATAAAGAAATGAGTAAAAGACATGAAAGACACTTTTCCAAAGAAGACATGCAGATAGCTAACAGACACACATGAAAAAATGCTCACAACATCACTCATCATCAGGGAAATAAAAATCTAAACCACATGAGGTATCACCTTATACCTGTCAGAACAGCTAAAATGAACAATTCAGGCAACAACAGATGTTAGTGAGGATGTGGAGAAAGAAGAACCCTTTTGCACTCCTGGTAGGAATGTGAACTAGTGCAGCCACTCTGGAAAACAATATGGAGATGCCCAAAAAAATTAAAAATAGAACTACCCTATGACCCAGCAATTGCACTACTAGGTATTTAACCAAAGGATACAAAAATGCTGATTTGAAGTGGCACATGCACCCCAATGTTTATAGCAGCACTACTGACCATCGCCAAAGTATGGAAAGAGCCCAAATGTCCATCAACTGACAAATGAATGAAGATGTGGTGTATATATAATGGAATATTACACAGTGATCAAAAAGAATGAAATCTTGCCATTTGCAACAATGTGGATGGAAAAGTGTATTATCCTAAGTGAAGTAAGTCAGTTAGAAAGACAAATATATGGGGCGCCTGGGTGGCTCAGTTGGTTAAGCCTCCGGCTTCAGCTCAGGTCAGATCTCACGTTTGTGGGTTCGAGCCCCGCGTCAGGCTCTGTGCTGACAGCTAGCTCAGAGCCTGGAGCCTGCTTCCAGTTCTGTGTCTCCTTCCCTCTCTGCCCTTCCCCCTCTCATACTCTGTCTCTCTCTGTATTAAAAATAAATAAAACATTAAAAAAAAAAAAGACAGACAAATATATGAACCCCTGCTCACAATGTCTGTCTCTCTTGAAAGACAAATACACGATTTCACTCGTAAGTGGAATTTAAGAAGCAACATAGATGAACATAGGGGAAGGAAACAAAAATAAGATAAAAACAAAGAGGAAGACAAATCATAAGAGACTCAAATACAGAGAACTGAGGGTTGCTGGTGGGGTGCTGGGTGAGGGGATAGGTTAAATGGGTAATGGATATTAAGGAGGACACTTGTTGGGATGAGCACGGGGGGTTTTATGCAAATGATGAATCACTAAATTATATTCCTGAAATCATGATTACACTATATGTTAACCAACTTGGGTTTAAATAAGTTTTTTAAAAATTAGAGATGCCTGGTGGCTTAGTTGGTTAAGAATCTGACTTTAGCTCAGGTCATGATCTCATGGCTCATGGGTTCAAGCGCATCGGGCTCTGTGCTGACAGCTCTGGATCCTGCATCAGAGTCTGTGTCTCCCTCTATCTCTGTCCCTCCTCTGCACGCTCGCTCGCTCTCTCTCTCTCTCTCTCTCTCTCTCAAAAATGAATAAACATTAAAAAATAATTTAAATAAAATTTAAAAAATTAAAAAGCCATTGTAACTCCCCCCAAAATAATAAATAAATAATAAAACAACTGAAGTTTTATCATTGTTTTTTTAAATTACAAGTGGCCAGAGCATTGAACGATTTACTGACATCATTTTTTTAAACACCTATTTTTTTAAACACCTATTATGTACTGTTCAGGAAATTTTACTAAAGAGCTTCAGAACAGAACTCCAAGTATTCACCTGTGTAGTTCACAATTTGAATCTTTAGGTCTTAATTTTTAAGTGTTTCCTAAAACTTGTCACAGGGGCAAGTGCTGACACTTGTCTGTGGTGAAGGCTTAGAGCCTGCTTTGGATTCTGTGTCTCCTTCTCTTCCTCCCCCTCCCCAGTTCATGCTCTTTCTCTCTCAAAAATAATAAACCAACATTAAAAAATTTTAACGAATTAATTAAAAATTAATTTTAAAACTATTAGGTGAAAAAACAAGACCCATCTATATGTTGCCTACAAGAGACTCATTTCAGACCTAAAGACACCTCACTTGAAAGTGAGGGGATGAAGAAATATTTATCATGCAAACGGATGTCAAAAGAAAGCCAAAGCAGCAATGATTACATTGCACAAAATAGAGTTTAAAACAAAGACCATAACAAGAAACAAAGAAGGACGCTATATGAAAATAAAGGGGCAATCCAACAAGAAGGTGCCACGATTATAAGTATTTATGTACCATATATGCAAGCATGCAAATACATAAAAGTTAATAACAAATATAAAGTATCTAATCAATAATGATAAAATAATAGTAGGGGACTTACCCCACTTACATCAATGGACAAACCATCCAACAGAAAATCAAGAAGGAAACAGTGGCTTTGAATGACACACTGAACCAGATAGACTTAACAAATATATTCAGAACATTCCAACCCAAGATAGCAGAATACACATTCTTTTTTTTTCTTATAGTTTATTGTCAAGTTGGTTTCCATATAACACCCAGTGCCCTTCCCCACAAGTGCTCTCCTCCATGTCCATCACCACCCTCCCCTTTCCTCCTCCCCCTACAACCCTCAGTTTGTTTTCAGTATTTAGGAGTCTCTGATGATTTGTCTCTCTCCCTCTCCACATTCTTTTCGAGGGCACATGGAACATTCTCCTAAATAGATAACATATTAGGCCACAAAACAAGTCTCAACAAATTCAAAAAGATCAAAGTCATATCAAGCATCTTTTCTGACTATAACACTATAAAACTAGAAACCAACCACACATGAAAAAACCTGGAAAAAGGACAAATACACGGAGACTAAATAACATGCTATTAAACAATGAACAGGTCAACCAAGAAATCAAAGATGTAATAAAAAAACTACATGGAAACAAATGAAAATGAAAACACAACAGAACAAAATCTTTGGGCTGCAACAAAAGCAGGTCCAAGAGGGAGGATTATGGCAATATAGGCCTACATCAAAAGCACAGAAAAATATTTAAAAAAAAAACAACCTAACCTTACACCTAAAGAAGCTAGAAAAAGAAGAAACAACAAAACCTCAAACCAGCAACAGGAAAAAAGAATAAAGATTAGAGCAGAAATAAATAATACAGAAACTAGGGGTGGCTAGGTGGCTCATTAAGCATCTAACTCTTGGTTTTGGCTCAGGTCATGTGAGTTCGAGCCCCACATCTGGCTCCACGCTAACAGTAAGGAGCCTGCCTGCTAGGATTATCTCTCATTTTCTCTCTGTCCCTCCCCGCTCACTCTCTCTCTAAAAATAAATAAATAAACTTAAAAAATAATAATAATATAGACACTAAAAACAAAGTAGAACAGATCAAGGAAACTAGAAGCTGTGTGTTTGAACAGATCAACAAAATTCATAAACTTCTGGCCAGACTCATCAAAACAGACACACAAACACATGCACAAAGAGACAAGTCCAACACCACAGAAATACAAACAATTATAAGAGAATATTATGAAAAATTATATGTAAACAAATTGGGCAACCTGGAAGAAAGGGATAAATTCCTAGAAACACAGAACTTGCCAAAACAATAACAAGAATAGAAAATTTGAACAGACCAATTACCAGCAATGAAATTGAATCAGTAATCAAACCCCCCCCAAAAATCCAGCACCAGGCACCTACACAGGAAAATTCTACCAAACATTTAAAAAAGAGTTAATACCTAGTTTTTTCAAACTATTCAAGAAAAAAAAAAGGAGGAAAGAAAACTTCCAAATTCATTCTATAAAGCTAGCATTACTCTGATAGTAAAATGAGATAAAGACACCACAAAAAAAAGAGAACTACAGGTCACTATTTCCGATGAACATAAAATACAAAAAGCTTAGGATATAATTTACACTTTAGAAATTTGTCTTATACCTATTCAAGTAGAAAATGATATTTAGGGGTGCCTGGTGGCTCAGTTGGTTAAGCTGGATGTCCAACTTTTGATTTTGGCTCAGGTCATGATATTGACCTTCACAATTCTGGAGGTACTTGCATTCCTTCATGCAATTTGAAAATTCTTTCATATTTTCATCCAAACTGTCATATTTCCCTCTTTAATTGATGTCTTTTTTCAGTGCTGATTTCCATTGGTATTGGCAGTTTATCTGGCACTTTACCCAACATAGACATTGCTATGACTTTGGGATCATCATCTTCCAAAAACAAGGCTGAGCACCCAGGAAGGGATGCTCCCTCTCCTTCCTGTTTCACTGATAGAAGCGCCATGCTCATCCTTCTCTTAGATGGAGGACTCCTCTTGGGTTCACCATGATGTTTCATTTGGCCTATCATTTCCAGGGTCTTGGATGGGCCTATAAGTAGATATGTCTTTTTTTTTTTTTAGTTTATTTATTTTTGAGAAAGAGAGGGAGAGAGAAAGCATGAGTGAGGAAGGGGCAGAGAGTAAAAGGGAGAGAGAGAACCACAAGGAGGCTCTGCACTGCCAGTCCAGAGCCAGATGTAGGGCTCGAACCCATGAACTGTGAGATCATGACCTGAGCCAAAGTCAGATGCTTAACCAACTGAGCCCTTGCCTTATTTTTTTTTAAGTTTTTATTTAAATTCCAGTTAGTTAACATATAGTGTACTATAAGTTCCAGATGGACAATATAGTGATTCAACACTTCCATACAACACCCAGTGCTCACATGAACAATTCTTATTAGGAAGAGTAATATAAATACATGGGTCAATTCAAACCACAAATGCCTAAAGGGATTTTACCCTGTGATTACTTAAGATTTCCTGCCTTAAAAATAAAAAGGCATGGGGTGCCTGGGTGACTTGGTTAAGCGTCGGCTTCGGCTCAGGTCATGATCTTACAGTTCGTGGGTTTGAGCCCCGCGTCAGGCTCTGTACTGACAGCTAGCTCAGAGCCTGGAGCCTGCTTCAGATTTTGTGTCTTCCTCTCTCTCTGACCCTCCCCTGCTCACACGGTCTCTCTCTGTCCCTCAAAAATAAATTTAAAAAACATTAAAAAAATTTAAAAAAACAAAAAGATTAAAAGCCATTGCTTATATGGGGCGCCTATGTGGCTTAGTCAGTTAGGTGCCCAATTTCGGCTCAGGTCATTATCTCACGATTCGTGGGCTCGAGACCCGCATTGGACTCTGTGCTGACAGCTAGCTCAGAGCCTGGAGCCTGTCTTCAGATTCTGTGTCTCCCTCTCTCTCTGACCCTACCCTGGCTCACGCTCTCTCTCTCTCAAAAATAAATGAAACATTTAAAAAATAAAATAAAAGCCAATGCTTAAATAGGTCTATCTGAGCAATAATCAAATCATGTCACTCACATGCCTGAAACTGCTCAGTGACTTCCTAATCCACATAAAATAAAATCTAACCTTATCGTGGGCATAAAGGTCCTGTATAGTCTGAATCCCTCCTGTCTCTTCAGTCTTACATGGGATACCTTCCTCTTAACCCACTCATACCCTAGTCATATCAGTCTCCTTTCAGGTCCTCAAATATGACAAGCTATTTTGTTCTCATGATCTTTACATATGTTCTTCTCCTCCTTGTTATATCATAATTTACCTTAAAATACTTCAGTGTGCAGTGAGACAGTTTATTTAAATCTGCTCTACTGCTTTTCAGTAAGGTTGGAGGTTATATTGGATGGTAATAGGGTAGGTGGTGTGCTCCCACAAGGGGCATTTGGAAATGTCTACATGGAGGGGTAGTCTGTGTTACTGAAATACAGCTGGGGATGTAGGAAAAGGAGTGTCACTGGTATCTAACAGGCAGAATTCAGGGATGCTAAATATTCTATAACATATAAGATAGTCCTGCCTAATGAAGAACTGTCCTACTCAAATACAAATAAAATAGTACATTGTCCTCAAGCCTGAGATGGGGCTTGATCCTATTATGAACAACATGGATCCATGCTCTAAGGGCAATCACTTAATATTTGAAGCACTCTAATTCAGGAATACCCATTTCAGGGTATTTGAATGACTATGTATTGTCTTAGGTTTATCTTTTTATTCTGAGAGAGAGGGGGAGGGACAGAGAGAGTGGGGGACAGAGGACCCAAGCTGGCTCCACACTGACAGCAAGAGAGCCTTGAATTCATGAACTGTGAGATCATGACCTGAGGTGAAGTTAGATGCTTAACTGACTGAGCTACCCAGGGACCTCTAAATGACTTTAATTTAAAAAGCAAAATAAAAACAAAAAACATCTACCTTCTAAATTATAGAGCTTGGTCTATTCACATTTAATGTAATTACTGATATGGGTGGATTTATGTCTACTATTTTGATATCTGTTTTCAGTATGTCTTATATAAGCTTTTTAGTTCTCTGTTCCTCTATTGCTGCCTTTGAAATTTTTTAACATACCATGTTATCTTATTTTTAAACTATAATTTTGAGTTCTTTTCTTCTTTATTTTTCTTCATTTGTTGTTCTAGCGGGGCGCCCAAATGGCTCAGTTGGTTGGGCATCTGATTTCAGCCTAGGTCATGATCTTGCCATTCTAGAGTTCAAGGCCCAGGTCAGGCTCTGTGCTAACAGCTCAGAGCCCCGAGCATGTTTCAGATTCTGAGTCTCTTCTTCTCTCTCTGCCCCTCCCCCACTTACACTGTCTCTCTCAAAAATAAACATTCAAAAAATTTTTTAATTTGTGTTCTAGAGATTTCAATATGTATCTTATCACAATCTACTTAACGTTTATACTAACTTAATTCTGGTAAAATATAAAAACTTAGCTATACAACTCCATTTGCTCCACTCTCCTTTGTCTTACTATTGCCATACATACAACATCTATATACATTATAAACTCAGTAAAATATATAATTCTTGCTTTATGCAATTTTATATTTTTTAAAAGATACTAAGAGAAAAAAAATTTACACCATCTTTTACACTTACTGTGTTTGTATTCCTGTAGATTTGAGTTGTGGTCTGATATCATTTCCCTCTAGCCTAAAGTACTTCTTCTGGTATTTCTTGTAATGCTCACAGTCTTTATCTGGAAATGTCTTTATTATGTAATTTTGCCAGATATGAAAATCTTGGTTGACAGTATTTTTCCTTCAGTACTTTAAAGGTTTTTTTAAATGTTTATTTATTGAGAGAGAGAGAGAGAGAGAGTGCACACAACCAGAGGGGCAAAGAGAGAGAAAGAGGGTGAGAGAAAATCCCAAGCAAGCTCTGCACTGTCAGCATGGAGCCTGAGATGGGGTTTGATCCTACAAACTGTGAGATCATGACCTTTCCCCCAGTACTTTGAATATATCATTCTAAGGAGAAGTCAGCTATTATACATTACATGTTTTGTTGTTCCTTTGTACATGATTCACTTTTCTCTTGTTGCTGTCAAGATTTTGTTTGTCTTTGCCTCTCAGCAGTTTGACTATAGAGCATCTAGGTGTGGATTTCTCTGTTTACCTTATCTGGGATTTGAGGGTTTACTGAGCTCCTTAGATCTGTAAAGTAATGTTTTTCATCAAATTTAAAAAAGTGTTCAGCTAGTGTGTCTTTAAACATTCATTCTGTTCTGCCTCCTCTTCTCTCCTTATGGGATAGACCTATTACAGTTGTATGGGCACGTACTTGATGCTGTCTCAAGTCTCTAAGATTCTGTTCACTGTTCTTTCATCTTTTGTTCTCTGACAGATTGAATAATTTCTCTTGATCTTTATTTCAATTCACCAATTCATTCTACTTGCTAAAATCCACTCTTAGCCCATCTACTGAACTTCATTTCTTTTTTTTTAAGTTTTTTTTTAATGTTTATTTTTGAAGGAGAGAGAGCGACAGAGGTGAATGGGGGAAGTGCATAGAGAAAGGGACACACAGAATCCAAAAAGGGCTCCAGGCTCTGAGCTGTCAGCACAGAGCCCAACACAGGAATCAAACTCACGAACTACAAGATCATGACCCGAGCAGAAGTCGGACGCTTAACCAACTGAGCCACACAGGAGTACCTACTGAAGTCCATTTCAATTACTATAATCTTCAAATCTAGAATTTGCATTTGGTTCTTTTAATTACTTTCTATTTGTTTAGTGATTTATTTTAACATATCTATAACAGAGGTTTTTAAGTCTTTATCTGCTAAATACAATATCTGGGAGTTAATTTCTATAGGTTGCTTTTTTCCCTGAGAATGGCTCACACTGTCCTGTTTCTTTGCACAGCTTATATAACTATGCTCTCTCTATATATACATATATTGAAAACTGGAAACTTAAATAATATTTTGTGGCAATTCTGAATTCTTATTTTCTTTCCTGATAGTTATTGTCATTGCCTGGACTTCTGTAGAAACTGTCCTCCCCATGATGTGCACCTGCTAATTTATCTGTCCCTCCCCTACCACTCCCTTTCATTTGCTAAGCTCCAGTCACACAAATCTTATTTCTGACTCTTGAACACACCTAGTTTATTCCCTTTGCACTTTAGTTCCTTCAGTTTAGAATGCTCTTCTCCCCAATATTTACATAGCTGGCTTCTTCTTAAATGCCATCTCCATAGAAACACTTTCCCTGTTATTCAAGTTAAAGTAACTCTACCCCCAGTAACTATTACTTTCGATTATGCTCAAGAATCTTATCATCACCTGTAATTATTTAACTAACTGCGTCTATTGTCTGCCTCTCCCACTAGAATATACATTCCCTGAGGGTAGGAACTATGTCTGTCTTGTTAACTCTCATAGCCACAGTGCCTCACAGGACATGAAATATACTAGGTGCTCAATGAATATTTTTAGAGTAAGTAAATTAAAGAAGGTGCAATTAAAGGAGTGCCAAGCAATAATAAAAATTGAGCCAAATGTGTTTGAGTGTCTAATTCTAGGCCTTAGACTTTGTACCTTCAGATACATCATCTCACAAAAGCATTTAGAATTAACATATACATTCTATATGCTATCCAACAGTACACCTTGCTTGTTTTTCTATTCTTATATCTTTATACCATTTTATGTCACTTCTTTGACTGCTATGATGTATTTTATGAACTTTATCAGCTACTTCTAAGACTTTATAAGTGTATAATTTCATCTAAGATGTAAATATATATCCATGCAATTAGAGCATTTCAAAGACTTGAAGTAAAAATTAAAATGCAAAGAAAAATTTATTCATACACTGGAAAAGTGAAAGTTCAAAAGATAAAAATTGGCCAAATATACTTAGGTAATCTGAGAAAGCATGTCTAAATCTCATCTACACTCTTTTTTTTTTTTTTTAATGTTTATTTTCAAGAGAGAGCATGAGTTGGGGAGGGGCAGAGAAAGAAAAGGAGACAGAGAATTCACAGCAGGCTCTGTGTTGTCAGCATAAAGCCCAATATGGGGCTTGAACTCACAAATCATGAAATCATGACCTGAGCTGAAGTAAGATGCTCAACTGACCGAGCCACCCAGGTGCCCGGTCTTTTTTGTGTTTAAGTTTATTGATTTATTTTGAAAAAGAATGCATGCATGCAGGGGAGGGACAGAGAGAGAGAGGGAGAGAGAATCTCCCAAGCAGGCTCCATGCTGTTAGTACAGAGCCTGAACCAGGGGGTCAAATCTCAAGAACCATGAGATCATGACCTGGGTTGACATCAAGAGTTAGACCCTTAACTGTGCTACCCGGGCACCCCAACACTGTTTTTATAATTTGATTACTGAATATGAATATCCTATATTTCATAGGATTCTATATGTAGGTGTGGTAAATCATCTTCAAGTCACTCTTTTAGTAAGATTCAAATACTTTAGGGTCATCAACAGGATATTACAAGCAATTTAAATTCAAGTGGAGCAACTTACCATAAAGATTATATTTGGTGAAGGATTTAGAGACATTTTCTAAAATCTATATGGTTATTGTATAACAGGCCAGGAAAAGCATTTTGTATAAAAGTGCTTGTCTGTCAACAGGATATTAAAACACCCTGTTTAAACAAGTCTCAAAATATTTAGAAAATGAAATGCCACTCCTTTATGTTGTCTTTATGCACTGGGACCTGTTTTTTGGATTCTCTGTGTTTAAAGTAGGAAGAAATAGTTCATTTCCCAGAAAGGTGATTGAAAAGGTAGAGCTATCCTAAATTTGAAGTAACTGCAATATTCATGAAGTGCTAGAGAAAAAAAAATCATTGAAATTTTTTTCATTTCTTTTGAAACTAAGTAGGATCAGAATATATGAGTATATGACCATTTGGAGTAGGAAGTTTGAACTAAAAGCTGGATTGAAAGCAAGTGACTGTCAGAGAATCATGTGACCACCAAGACAGAATCTCCTTATTGTCTTTCAAATGAGGAATGAAGCTTTTATGTTTTAGTTCAAATATGAGTTCAGGTAATAAAGTCAAGACTTTCTCACAATTTTGCAATGCTTTGGAAGCTCTCTCTAACACTTCTGACTTTTAAATTAAACAGATAAGCATTAATCTTTAGAGCTAGACATATGATGCACCTGACATGTAGAATTGTTTGTTAAAGTATATACTAACATGTTACAGATTAAAATATAAAATTATTGGGGCTCCTGGATGGCACAGTTAGTTGAGTGTCCAACTCTTGATTTTGGCTCAGGTAATCTCACAGTTAATGGATTCGAGCCCCACATCAGGCTCTGTGCTGACAGTGTGGAGTCTGCTTGGGATTCTCTCTTTCCCTCTCTCTCTCTGCCCCTCCCCTGCTCACCCTATCCCTCTCTCTCTCTCTCTCAAAATAAATAAACAATATAAATGTTTATTTTGAGAGAGAGAAAGAGAGAGCAAGCGTGCAGGGAAGAGGCAGAGAGAGGGTACAGAGGATCCAAAGCAGGCTCTGCACTGCAGCAGCAAGTTTGATGTGGGGCTCAAACTCACAAACCACAAGCCTGGTGCCAAAGTCAGACACCCAACCAACTGAGCCACCCACATGCCTCAAAATAAAAATTAAAAAAATTATTACATATTGAATAATTTGTTTATTAATACTTATTTTTATTTAGAACAAAATTTGCCCACAGGACAAATGGGAAAATATTATATCTTTAAAACAAAATATAAGGGCAACAAAACTACAGTAGAGGAATAATGTCCATAATTCCATGCTTAAGAGTTTCATTTGTAAATTGTCTAGTGTCTCACTTTGGATGCCAAAGCTACTTATGAAAAACTTTACCCAACAGTTCATTATAAAACTAATAGGGATGAACACATTTCTGTAAAACGTTTTCTAAATCTGTTGTTATTGTTACCTTTATGCATTATATAAAGGTGAGAAGAGGCATGGTCAGGGAGGGATATCATAAATTCATATTTTTGTGCCAAAAACCTTAGACATGCTAAAAAATAATAAATGCTAAAGGCTGAAGTTTGCTACATATCTAATAAGAAACTGAATGAATATGACCGTAACTAAATCTTAAGTACACGCCCAAATTATTACTCATTTCCATTTGTCCAGCTTCCTAACACAAAGCTACACCAAGCTTCCTGTTTATCTTATCCCATATACTAAATGCAGACACCACTGTAGCAACTGAATGATGGTCACACAACCCCTTATCCAAAGCTCTTGAGATTATACTGGTAATGAAATTTCTAATCATTTGTCTGAGACCAGTGTTTCCTAAAATGATAAATGTAAAAAACTAAAACTGCCACAGAATCATTGAATATTCAGGCAGACTAAGGGTTATGATTGATTTGGTGATATTTAAAGTAAAAAAAAATATGGATTATGATTCTATCACTTTCAAATTCATTCAACTGTCATGAATTTTGTAATACAGACTAGCCAGTATATAGCTGTTATATCTTAGTGATGAATTTTTCAATTAGGAGATGACTAAATTTCAAAGATGGCAATGAACAATAAAATAATGTTGAAAATATTTTTAGAAAACAAAAAATTATACACAATGGAGGAATAGTATAAGAAGCATCTTTCACTGAAAGCATTGGCCTTTACTAGGGAGTTGGGTTCTAAACCAAATCTATTAGTGTGGTTCTTAACATACTAAACTATAATTTCAAATTTGTATATTTCCATGTGCTTAAAAAATATAAAAACCTAAACTTAAAATAGCTTAAACTTTTTTACATCATAAAAATGAAACACATTAAACAATTTAGGTTTCTAAAAACTTTCAAAATCAAGGTGCCTGGGTAGCTTGGTTGGTTAAGCATACTACTTCAGCTCAGGTCATGATCTCATGGCTTGTGAGTTCGAGATCTGCAATTGGCTCTGCAGTGACGGTGCAGAGCCTGCCTGGGATTCTCTCTCTCCCCCTCCCATATTCATGTGTGTGTGTGTGTGCCCTGTCTCTCAAAATAAATAAACTTAAAAAGTTAAAAGAAAAACTTTTTAAATCAATGAATTCTTAAACCAGACCGTCAAAATTGCTCTAAAACTCAAGTAACTATATTTCTGAATATAAAAATTTTAAATGATTAAGCATATCAACAATTAAGTTCAAATCTCTCATCTCTAATTACTACATAGGACTCAGAACATACAAGAACCCAGATTTATAATAAAAAGAGAGAAGATTAAAATACATGAAACAATGTGCAAACAATGTACAACAAAACTAAGCATTATGTAGTATAGTTACAGGTGCTCAGAGGACAAAAACAATTAAAGGTAACTAATCTTAAATACAGGTTGTGAATCTCTCAAAGTTAGGGCTAATCCAAGTGCTCAGCAATTGTTTATGAAGTATACGAACCAAGAGGTCACAAAAGAAAACGAGTTTTAAAAAGACAAATACCATATGATTTCACTCTGTGGAATTTAAGAAACAAAACAAATGAGCAAAGAGGAAAACTAAGAAACAGACTGTTTACTATAAAGAATTAATTAATGGTTGTTTAGCAGAGGGCAAGTGAATTGGAGATGGGTTAAATGGGTGATGGGGATTAAGGAGGGCACTTGTGATGAGCACTGAGTGTTATATTTAAGTGTTGGATCACTAAATTCTACACCTGAAACTAATATTATTTATGCTATATGTAGGCTAACTGGAATTTAAATTAAAAACCTGGGGAAAAAAGAGGGGCGCCTGGGTGGCTCAGTCGGTTAAGCCTCTGACTTCGGCTCAGGTCAGATCTCACGTTCATGGGTTCGAGCCCCGCGTCGGGCTCTGTGCTGACAGCTAGCTCAGAGCCCGGAGCCTGCTTCCAGTTCTGTGTCTCCCCTCTCTGCTCCTCCCCCTCTCATTCTCTGTCTCTCTCTGTATCAAAAATAAATAAAACTTTAAAAAAAAAAAAACCTGGGGAAAAAAGAAACTATAGTAGAAAAACCTGGCTAACACCAAATTAAATAACTAATCAAGATAAACATTACCAGTAATAAGATGTATCAATATTATGAATCCTTTGTCATGCTGTACTGAAGACAGACTATAATTGAAAGTCATGAAAGGGAAAAAAAAAAAAGGCTGAACAACTGTTACAGACTACAAGAGACTAAGAAGAAGTAACAACTAAATAAAATGGGATGCTTGACAAGATCCTAGAGCAGAAAAAAAAAATTGGTGGAAAATCTGATAAAATTTGAATAAACCTTCTTTAATAAAATTGTACCAGGGCTGGTTTTCTGTTCTTGAAAATTATACTATAGTTATATGAAATGTTCATGTTAGGGAAAGTAAGATTAAAGGATACAAGGGAATGCTACTCTATTTTTGCAACTTTTCTGTAAGTCTAAAATTTGTTGAAAATAAAAATATTTTTAGGGGCACCTGGGTGGCTCAGTCAGTTGAGCAACCAACTTTGGCGCAGGTCATGATCTCACAGTTTGTGGGTTTGGTCCTGTGTCGGTCTCTGTGCTGACAGCTTGCTCAGAGCCTGGAGCCTGCTTCAGATTCTGTGTCTCCTTCTCTCTTTGCCCCTACCCCGTTCGTGCTCTGTCTCTCTCTGTCTCTCAATAACAAATAAATGTAAACACATACAGACAAAACAAGAAAGAAAAATATTTTTAAATAAATAAAATTAAAAACCACAATAGGTTTGTACATTAAGGTGCCAACAATACCATAGGTAATAACATTTCCAAGTCCATTTACAATAATGCAAAAAAACTGAAATACTTAGTCATAAATCTAACAAAACACATATAGGATATGTGTACTGACTACTACAAAATGCTGATGAAAGAAATAAAAGGTGATCTAAATAACAGGAGAGGCATGGCATGTTCATGAAGTGCAAGACAGCACAGAAAAGATGTCAATTCTCTCAAAATTGACTGGAAATTGGCTTAATACAGTTCATCTCAAAATCATTATAAGGAATTTTGTAGATATAGACAAGCTGATTCTAAAATATATGGACCAAGGGCTGAAGGGGGAGGGAGAGACGGGAAAGGGGTGATGGTCATGGAGAGGGGGCATTTGTGGGGAGAAGCACTGGGTGTTATATGGAAACCAATTTGACAATAAACTATTATAAAAAAATATGGAGAATTTAAATAAAAACTTGAAATTAAAAAAATTCTAGATTCAACATAAGACTCTTTTCAGTTACTCTCCTAGTCAAATAGTGGATCAAGTATTATCAATTAAAAAAACACACTATGTGGGCACCAGAGTGGCTCAGTCGGTTAAACCTCTGACTCTTGCTCTGAGCTCAGGTCTTGATCTTAGGGTCAGGAATTCAAGCCTCACATTAGGCCAAATGCCTAGCATGTACTTTCCTTTATTTTTTAATGTTTTATTTATTTTTGAGAGACAAAGAGACACAGCATGAGCAGGGGAGGGGCAAATAGAGGAGACACAGACACAGTGGGCCGCTTAAATGACTGAGCCACCAGGCGCCCTTAGCATGTACTTTCTAAAAAGTACAGTATGTAAAGCTTTCTAATACTTATTATAAACTAAAGTGATTTAAACTAATAGCCCTATATATATATTTTTTATGTTTGTTTATTTTTGAGAGACTGAGAGAGACAGCGAGAGCAGGGGAAGGTCAGAGAGAAAGGGAGATACCGAATCTGAATAGACTCCAGGCTCTGAGCTAGCTGCCAGAGCCCGATGCGGGGCTCAAACCCACGAACCGTGAGATCAAGAGCTGAGCCAAAGCTGGACGCTTAACCGACTAAGCCACCCAGGCACCCCTGTATTTTATTTTTTTAATTTAATTTACTTTAATTTTATTTTACTTTTAATAGTTTATTGTCAAATTGGCTTCCATATAACACCCAGTGCTCTTCCCCACAAGTGCCCTCCTCCATTACCACCACCTCCCTTCCCTCTCCCCCTCCCCCTTCAACCCTGGTTCGTTTTCAATATTCAATGGTCTCTCAGGTTTTGCATCCCTCTCTCTCCCCAATTCTCTTTCCCCCTTCCCCTCCCCATGGTCCTCCATTAGGTTCTCCTGTTCTCCTGTTAGACCCAGGTGTGCATATATATCTTTTTTTAAAAAATTTTTTCAGTGGAGAGACAGTTCTATTTCCACATTTTAAAATATAGGCGCCCCTATATTTTAAAATGTGGAAATAGAACTGTCTCTCCACTGAAAAAAATAATTTAAAAAAAGATGCATATATATACATACACACACACACACACCTGGGTGGCTCAGTTGGTTGACTGTCTGACTCTTGATCTTGGCTCAGGTCATGATCTCACGATTCATGGGTTCGAGCCCCACAGTGGGCTCTGCACTGACAGCATGGAGCCTGCTTCGGATTCTGTCTCACCCTCTCTTTGACCCTCCCATGCATGCATGTGCTTTCTCTCTCAAGGTAAACAAGCTTTAAAAATAAAGTAAAATATAAATGGAAAGACAAAGAAACTGGATAGCTAAAAGTATTTTGAAAAAAGAAAATAGAAAATGAGAAGAATCACACTATTCTTTTTAAGACTTATTATGTAGACAAAAGTAATGGAAGATGGTGGTATTGGAAGAGAGGCAGACACAGAGATCAATAAAACAGAATAAAGATTCCAGACCCACAAACCATGGGGCTCAAACCCACGAACTGTGAGATCATGACTTGAGCCAAAGCTGGACGCTTAATTGACTGAGTCACCCAGGTGCCTCAAAAGCAATTTTTTGAAGGAAGTATTTTTAAAATTTTTTTGAAGTTTATTTCTTTATTTTGAGCGACAGAAATAGTGAGCAGGGAAAGGGCAGAGAGAGGTAGAGAGAAAATCCCAAGCAGGCTCTGCGTTTGTCAGTGCAGAGCACAATATAGGGCTCTGTATCATGAACAGTGAGATCGTGATGTGAGCCAAAATCAAGTGACATATGCTTAACCGACTGAGCCACCCAAGCACTGCAGAAAATCTACCTTTTTTTTTTTTTAATGTTTTATTTATTTTTGATACAGAGAGAGATAGAGCATGAGAGGGGAAGGGGCAGAGAGAGAAGGAGACACAGAACCGGAAGCAGGCTCCAGGCTCTGAGCTAGCTGTCAGCACAGAGCCTGATGCGGGGCTCGAACCCACGAACATGAGATCTGACCTGAGCCGAAGTCGGAGGCTTAACTGACTGAGCTACCCAGGCACCCCGAAAATCTACTTTTTTAAATGATGTTGGGACAATTAGTCATCTATAGGCAATAAATTGAACCTTAATATAAAGCTCACAATTTATATAAAAATAACTCCAAATAGACCTTTTATCTAAATACTATACTACTTTTAGAAGAAAATATAGAAGAAATTCTTTATGACTTAAGTTTAGGCAAGAAGTTCTTAAACATGACACCAAAAGTAGAATCCATAAAAGAAAAAAGTTGGACTTCATAGAAGATTACAAATTTTTGCTCCGTGAAAGATAACCTCCACAGATCAGGAGAAAATATTTGCAAATCATATGTTTGATAAAGTACTTATATCCACAACACATAAAGAACTCTATAAACTTAACAATAAATAAACACCCCAATTAGAAAATGGACAAAAACTTTACCAGTGAAAATACATGCATGGCAAATAGGCACACAAAAAGATGTTCAAGAACATTAGTCAGCACAGAAATGCAAATTAAAGCCACCATAAGATGCCACTATACACCTATTAGGATGGCTAAAATAAAAAATGCTGATAATACCGTACTGGGTTCAATAGTGTCATCTGAAAATACATGTCTATCTGGAACTTTAAAATGTGATCTTATTTAGGGGCGCCTGGGTGGTACAGTCAGTTAAGTGTCTGACTTCAGCCCAGGTCATGATCTTGCAGTTTGTGAGTTCGTGCCCTGCGCTAGGCTCTGTGCTAACAGCTCAGAGCCTGGAGCCTGCTTCAGATTCTGATTTTTCTCTCTTTGTCCTTCTCCTGCTCATGTTCTCTCACTCTCTCAAAAATAAACAGATGCCAAAAAAAATTTTTTTAATGTGATCTTACTGGGGCGGCTTGGTGGCTCACTTGGTTGAGGGTCGGAATAAGGCTCAGGTCATGATCTCGCAGTTCGCGAGTTCGATCCCCCAACTGGGCTCTGTGCTGACAGCTTGGAGTCTGGAGCCTGCTTCAGATTCTGTCTCCCTCTCTCTCTGCCCCTCCCCTGCTCGCACTGTTTCTCTCTCTAAAGTAAACAAACATTTTTAAAATTTAAAATAAACAAATAAATAAAAAAGTGATCTTATTTAGAGAGTCTTTGCATATGTAATTAATATGAGGTTATAGTGGATTACAGTAGGCCCTAAATCCAATGACTGGTGTCCCTATAAGGAAACCATGTGAACACACAGAAACACAAGGCAGATACATACACAAAGGAAGATAGGCATATGAAGACAGAGGCAGAGATTGAAGTTATGCTACCACAACGCAAAGAACACCAAGGATTTCCAGGCACTGTCCAGAAGGTAGGACAGACAGATGTAATAGTTTCTTTCTCAGCATGGCCCTGCCAATATCCTGAATTCTGACTTCTTGCCTACATAAATGTGGGAAATAAATTATCACCCAGTTTGTAGTAATTTGTTATGGCAGCCCTAGTAAATGAATACAAATACCAAATACTAGTTAAGAACTTGGAACAATAGGAATTGTCATGCATTACTGGTAGGAATGTAACATGGCATGGTCACTCTGGAACACTGCTTGGTAGTTTCTCATAAATAAACAAACATGACACAACTCAGCAATCACATTACCCTAGAGAAAGCCGGAAACAACCCCAAAACCTTCAATAGATGAATGGATAAACAGGCTATTGTATATCCTTATGACAGAATACTATTCAGCAATAAAAAGAAAGGAACTATTGATAAACACATAAAACAGTCTAGATGGATCTTAATTAAGGGTTTATGCTGCATTAAAAAAAAATCCCAAAGGTCACATATTACATGATCCCATTTATATAAAAGTCTTTAAATGACAAAATTACAGTGACAAAAAACAGATCAGTGGTTGCCAGGTTAACTACAAAAGGATAGCATGTGGGAGTTTCTTCAGGAATTTTTGTATGCCAGTTGTGGCGATGGTTATATGAATTTCTATGTTCGATAAAATTTCATAGAACTATATATAGAAGGAAAAAATTTTAAAGGAGTATATGTTAAAAAAAAGTGTGTGTAAAATTTAATGAAATCCAAATAAAGTCTGTAGTTTAGTTAATAAATAGCATTGTGCCAATGTCTGTTTTCTGGTTTTTATACGAGTATTTATTTATACTGGTTTTTATTTTGGTAATTATACTACGGTTATATAGTTTATTCAATCTATAGTTTTCTCTTTCAGTATCTTAAAATGTATTCACACAGATGCAGGTAGTAATAAATTTGCATCCATTTGCATTCATATGAATTTGACTCTGGACTTTTTATTCTAAGTATCTGCATTTACTTTTTGACAGAAATGTAGGCTTATTGGGCAGCTGAGTGGCTCAGTCAGTTAAATGTCAGACCCTTGGTTTCAGCTCAGGTCATGTTCTCATGGTTGGTGAGATCAAGCCCTATATCAGGCTCTGTGCTGACAGCGCAGGGCCTGCTTGGGGTTTTCCTTCACCCTCTCCCTCCCCCAAGTGTGTGTGTATGTGACAGTGTGTGCATGCACACACACACGCAACCCTCTCTCTCAAAAATAAATAAATGTTTAAAACGAAAAAGGAAATATAGGTTTAGCAGAGAGCTTGTCTTTTTCATACCTGTGCTGATGACATCTAATCTGTTGTTGTCATTAGGGGAAGCACAGTAAAGAGTACATGTGAACTCTCTGTAGTATTTTTGTGACTTCTATATGAGTCTAAAATTATTTCAAAATAAAAGTTTTTGAAAATTATATTTTCTTTATATTATGCATAGTAGATTAAACTCTCAACCCAAAGTTGTGGTATGATTATATTGGCAGTGGGGTAACAGTAGTTGTATGAAATTATCAAATCTTCACTTTCTAGAGTAGAAGACTTAAGAGTTAATGCCTAAAACTGAAAAAGCAAGAAACAGCAATAGAAACATTCTTTAAAGACATAAAGGTAAATCTCAAAAGAAATGACTTAAGTTTAAAATAGTTCCCTCTGAGGATCTGGGTACAGACAATAGGGTAAAAGTTGGCTCTTTGTTATTATGTTTTATGTATATAATAGTATACCATTTCACTTCACTAAAAAAATTTTGCCCATGTACTATAATGAATAAAAATTAAAATTATTTTTAAAATCTACAGATTCTAATGTTCTACTCCCAGACCCACAGTGTAACAATCTCTAAATAGATTACTTATTTCAATGGCCTTAAAATATTTGAACTTGTTAGTTCACAGTTGAATTAAAGCATTAGTATAAAATCATGACTTAAAGCCCAATGCAGGCTTTGTCCTATTCTGTGGACTGAAAAACGCACTCTCAATCCTAGCCAGCAAACTTAAACATTTAATTCATCACAAAGAGAACCAAGACAGAGAATTTAAATGGGTCAGCACAATCCATCACCACAAGAAAAACTTCCTTTAAAGTATATAAAAACAGACAATAAATTAGTAACAGGCTCTTTGATACATTAAGGAAAGTTACATTGACAAGTTGAAACTAATTTCTCTTGCAATCTAAAATGAAAAAAGCAATAATTTTTATTGTATAATTGGATTAAATGTAGCTATAATATATTCTCCTCCTTCAAAATAGCTGATCTTTAAGGTTCTGCTGAAATTTGGTTGCCATAACAACCTGAGTAAACCCTTTATTGCTGCAGACATCTGTAGCTATTTATAAATGCAACAGCTGGATCTGTCCAACTAAATTTCTTTTATAAGACACTAAAGTAGTTTCCTTTTTTCCTTTCTAAGTTTTTATTTAAATTCCAGTTAATAAACATACAATGTAATATTAATTTTAAAGAAGTTTCCATTTGCTCTAAATGTCAGGATCACTGAAAGTAAAACATTTTTATATTTAAAAAATTTCTTAATTTTATTCATTTATTTTGAGAGAGAGCATGCATGGGTGGGCAGAGAAAGAGAGAGAGAATCTCAAGCAGGTTCCACATTGTCAGCCAGAGTCGAACTTGAGGTTCAAACTCACAAAATGCAAAATTATGACCTGAGCCTAAATCAATTAACCAATCGAGCCATCAAAGCGTGCCAAAACATTTCTTTATTTTAAACATAAAATTTACTATAAACTAAACAGAATAAATCAAGATGGAAAATTCCTGCATTTCCATTACATTCTTTCCTGAAGAAACATCAATGTCTGTGAGGAGCCGCAAAGATTCAGCTACTTGGCCATTTGCTAGCCGGATATGTCACTCCCTGAGGGGAGTTGCAAAAATAGGCAGGGGAGCGCCACTCCCTGTCAGAGGAGAAGCCAGAAGATCAAAGCTCAACCGCCTGCAGGCAGGGTAGTATCAGCCCCTCAGGGGCTGTGCTAAAACACTTTAGTCTGGTTCCTCTTTTACTCCAGTCTTAATCCCTTAACCCTGTTTCCTAGCAACCGACCTAGGTCAGCTGCCTTGTTTTCCCGCCTTGAAACCTTTATAAGATAGGGTGTTTTCTCAATAAAGAAGAGGCTTGATTGAAACCTTGTGTGTTGTCTTTACTCTCTGTGCTCCCCCTTCCTGCCCTGTTTTCTCTCCCTCCCTCAGGAAAAGAACCCACGAGGATTTTCCGCCCTGCTGGCCAGGGTTGGACATGACAAATGTAACACAAAGCTTTCTAAACTGTCAACCTTGTTCTATATTGAAGTATGATTATTTTAAATAAATATCTTCTCTCCACAGTTGAAAAGTACAAAACAATACACAAAAAACGAACACTGGCATTTACATAAAACATTTATCAGCAGCTAAAACAGCCTAAATTCATTGAGAAAAGATAGAACAATTTTTCTACAGAAGAATCCTTTCTCTTTTCAAAATGAATGTATTGCTTCTATTAAAATGACTAATAATAATTAGACTGTAGAAATATCTATCTCCTCTGGTATCAGTTTCTGAGAATTTAAGAATAAGAGCTTTGGGGGCACCTGGGGGGCTCGGTTGGTTAAGTTTCTCAATCTCAGCTCAGGTCTTGATCTCACGGTTGTTGGTCCAAACCCGTGTTAGGCTCCACAGTGGGCATGAAGCCTACTTAAATAATAATAATAATAATAATAGTAAATTTAAGAAATAAATAAAAGGTCTATTCTGTAGCATGTAGCAGTTGATTAGAAGCTTCTGAGATACGATCTGTGCCCAGGCTACAAAGTCTCATAAAGTGTTGGCTCAACAGATCACTCAGATTAAGAGTGCTTTTATGGACATGTGGGTGGCTCAGTAGGTTAAGCATTTGACTTGGATTCTGCCTCAGGTCATGATCTTATGGTTCGTGAGATCAAGCCCCACTGCCTGGCTCTGTGCTGACTGCTTGGAGCCTGATTGGGAGTCTCTCATCACATGCTCAGTCTCTCTCAAAAAAATAAACATTTTTAAAAGACTGCTATATTTAGAACAACCTATAATTTTTATCCACAGGAAAAAAAGTTTTAAATTATGTATTGATAAATTTATTGGATAATGGTTACAAACCTTTTCTGCCCTGGACTGAGATTTTCATTTATGTGTTCATCTCCTTTTAAACCTCTTTCCCCAACTACGATCCATATGTTTTAGGAGCATATATAGTATCTTATGCATTGGATATGTTTTAAAAGCATGTATAGTATCATATGCATCAGATATGATTTATGTCTACAAATTTGTATGAAAATCAGGAGCACCTGGTTGGCTCAGTCAGCTAAGCCTCCGACTTTGGCTCAGGTCATGATCTCATGGTTTGTGAGTTCAAGCCCTGCTCTGTGCTGTCAGGCTCTGTGCTGACAGCTAAGAGCCTGGAACCTGCTTTGGATTCTGTATCTCCCCCTTTCTCTGCCCCTCCCCCACTTGAACTCTCTCTCTCTCTCTCTCTCTCTCTCTCAAAAATAAATAAAAATTTAAAAAATTTTTGAATTTGTATGAAAATTAAATTTCACACCTTATCTATATTTAATCTAGTTTATGCTTAATTTTAAAACAATTGTTCTACAATAATTAAAAAATACACAAAATATAATTTCCTAAAGGAAAAAATAAAAGAGCCAAACAAGCAATAGGCAATACAAATAGTAGAGGCAATGCTATTTCCAAATTTCAAAAGATAACTACAAATGCATAAGAAAGAACCATTCTCCTATATTCATTACTGTTATACTTTGATATAAAGCATATCTAATTATTAAAAGAGGTCTTTTCTCTTTTACCTAAATCATTCAGAGAACAGCATAATCACAATCCTCAGAAACTATTTCTGTGCCTGGAATTTCAAGTAAGTCTGCCTTTCAGGCAAATACCCACATGATTGTTTTCCCATTACATTTATAGTTCCTTTCCTGCTCATTCCATTTCTTGAACAATTTATCATAAGTGCTTACAGGACAGGAATATGCCCACTTCAGCTTGTCTTCAACTAAAAACAATTCTCCTTGGGTTAACAAAAATGAGGCTATGACCTCATTTTTATATGTTGCCCTTATAGTTTAAGAAGTCCTCATATATACTATATTACGTGATACACAAACAATGCTTTGACATAGTTAAGAGAAATATTATCCTCATTTTGAAAATCAGAAAAAAGTAAGCTAGAACAATTTGCCCTAGGTCAAACAAGAAGAGCAAGAATAATCAGAACTCATTCCTAACATACTTTTTCACAACATTCTGATTCCCCACTATTTTATTAGTGACAAAGAGGAGAGAGTAGGGCAACTGACTTTGACAGCCTGCAGTTGTTACAGACCCTGAACAACAGAATCAATTACAGTCTTTATTTTCCAACAGCAAGTCCTGGTACTACAGCAGACCTGTCTAATATAGTTTTGATTATCAACAGAGGCTTAAAGTTATGCTTGTTAGAATTGCCCTACAGAAAGAAAAACAAAAAGCACACTGTATTCCAGAAAAGAATCATCTATAAAGATCCAAATTTTCACATTTTCTATTCATGACCAATCAGTATTTAAAATATGAATTATTTTAATCAAAGAGCAATTATACAAATGCCCATGGGCTATACCTTTAGGAATGTGAACACACTGTCATTTTAGGAAACAATCATAGTATAAGGCCAGAATAGAAGGGGAACAGAAACAGGCTCCAACTTGATGTTCTTCCTACCAGTTAACAATATAGTTAATATACCTAAGTTGTCCTAAACATAATTATCAGCTAAACCCGTAACAAAATAAGAAGCAGGCTCCTATTCCCTCTTGCTTTAAAGAATGAGAAAGAGAGGAAGAGAGACAGTGATTGATTTGGAACTCTCCAAAAAAAAATCAGATTTAGCAACAATACTTCTAGGTAAACAACCCACACTGCTGCTCATGTTTTATAATGCCTTCTCCTATCACATACTTGTTTATTTTACTCAGTGCCATGTTTCAATGCCTCACTTCTTTGATCTGTTTTTCACTTTCACTGCTCTTGTTACTGATCCACCTCCATTATCAGAGCTTTCTTTCCATCTCTTTTTTTCATAATCCTCATCTCTATCTGGGCTGTTTGTCTTCTTCCTGCCAGACTCTCCCTGACACTGCCACTCAACTCCCACTTAAAGCCTTGCCGTCATCAACAACTTATGCTATAAATGCTTTAAAAACTATCCCTTCCTTTCTCCTTAACCTCCTTTCAAAAGCTCATTACCTTGATGCATTTTAGTTAGTTATTAGAAATGCTAGCTGATTAAATTAGTTCATAGTAAAAGGCACCTGACTTAAATAACTGGTATAATTTCAAACAGAATGAGGGAGCAATTTGGGAAAGGACATTTTTAACACTGTTCTACCCACTCCCATCCCTGCCTCTAGCAAACAATAAGAGTTAATAAGTCCAGGAAAATACTTTTACCAACCTCACCAACTTTCAAAAATTAAGTTCCCTTCAGTATTAAAGAAGACTTCAGTTATTATTCTATTTACATGTCTTCTACCAGATTCCTGAGGCCCTAATATTTGCTCTTCAATCAAGGGAGTTTATTTCTGTTACACTGGAAAAGTACTCACCTTGCCCTAAACTAAGTTAAATCAAGCACCTAAAGTGTGTATACCTATACCAAATACGCATAATATTCTGGTCCCTCAGTGGCAACTACTGGAAAGGGGGCTTGAATGTAGGAATCAGATATAGAAAGACAAATGCTATATTATTTCACTTAGATGTGGAATGTGAAACACAAGACAAACAAGATACAAACAGACTCACATACACAGAGAACAAACTGATGTTTGCCAGAGGGAAGAAGAATGAGGAGATGGATGAAATAGGTCAAGAGGATTAAGAGGAACAATCTTAATCCTCCAGGTACAAAGTAAGACAGGGGAATATAATATACAGCACAGGAAATGTAGTCAATAATACAACAACTTTGCATGGTGGCAGATGGTTATTAGACCTATACAGTGACCATTTTGTAACATATATAAGTATCAAATCACTATATTGTACATCCAAAACAAATCCAATATTACATGTCAACTGTCCTTCAGTTTAAAAAAACTTACTCCTCCCTGACTATAAAAAATACAAAGTTTAGGGGAACCTGGTGGTTCAGTCATTTGAGCGTCCACTTCAGCCCAGGTCATGATCTTGTGGTTCACAAGTTCGAGCCCCACATCAGGCACTGTGCTGACAGCTCAGAGCCTGGAGCCTGCTTCAGATTCTGTGTCTCCCTCACTCTTCCCCTCCCCTGTTCTTTCCCTGTCTCTCAAAAATGAATAAATTGGCAAAATAAATAAATTGTCAATGATTTTTTTGGACACCAAAAATGCAGACAACAAAAACAAAAATAAATAAGTGGGACTGGACTATATAAAACTAAAATGTTTATGCACAGAAAAGGAAACCATCAACAAAATTAAAAGCTAACCTATAGATGGGTAGAAAATTTGCAAGTCATATATCTGATAAGAGGTTAATATTCAAAATATATAAGGAACTCATACAACTTAGTGACAAAAAAACAAACTGATTAAAAATGGGCAAAAGACATGAATAGACATTTTTCTAAAGAAGACATACAGATGACCAACAGGTATACAAGATTTTCAAAATATTCATCATTAGGAAAATGCAAATCAAAATTGCAAAGATATCATCTCATACCTAAAAGAACTGCAATTATCATAAAGTCAAAAGATGGGTGCCTGTGTGACTCAGTGGTTAAGTTGGATCAAGTGACTCTTGATTTTGGCTCAGGTCATGATCTCATGGTTTGTGAGACCAAGCCCCACACTGGGCTCTGTACCAACAATGTGACCCTGCTTGGGATTCTGTCTTCCTCTCTCTCTGTCCCACTCACACTTGCTTGTGCTCTCTATCTCAAAATAAACAAAAATTTTTAATTAAAAAAAAAAACAGTCAAAAGATAACAAGTATTGGTGAAGATGTGGAGAAAGGGAAACCCTTGTGTACAGTTGGTGGGAATACAAATTGGTATAGCCATTATGGATAACAGTATGGAAGTTCCTCAAAAAGTTAGAGTCTAAGATTCATGAAACTTAAGAATTTTGCTCCGCAAAATATTATTTTAAAAGGATGAAAAGGTGAGGTGCCTGGCCTGTTCAGTTGGTGGAGCATGTGACTCTGGATCTCAGAGTTGTGACTCTGAGCTCCACGCTGGGTGGATTGATTTTTATTTAAGATTTTTTTTCTTTCTATTTTTAGTAATCTCTCCACCCTACATGGGGTTCAAATTTAAAACTCCGAGATCAAGAGTTGCATGCTCTACCAACTGAGCCAGCCAGGTGTCACAAGATTCCTTTAAAAATTAAAATTTGGGGACTCCTGGGTGGCTTATTTGGTTGAGCATCTGACTCTTGATTTCAGCTTAGCTCATGATCCCAGGGTTATGAGATCAAGCTCCATGTAGAGCCCTGCACTGAGCATGGAGCCTGCTCAAGATTCTCTCTCTCTCCTCTACCCCTCTCCCTCACTTGCTCCCTCTTTCTCTAAAATAAAATAATTTTTAAAAACAAACTTGGGGGGGAAAGGATGGAAAGGTAACCAACAGTCTAGGAGAAAATATTCATAAACCACATAGAGTTAATCTGATTTGGAGGGGTCTACACTCTATTATAAAGGTTTCGTTACTTTTATTTTTATCTATTATCTCCAGAGATGTCTGTTCTAATTTTGTATTAAACTATGCTTTTTACTTAAAAGTATGAAAAAAAACAGGCAGAGGGGATTCCAAAAAGGGAGCATAAGAAGATTCTGAAACCCACCTCCTCCCATGGGCACCCAAAATCTATAGCTAAATATGAGACAATTCTCTCTCAAAAAGAACTGAAAACTAGCTAAGATGCTCCACTACAACAAAGGATAAAAGAACCACATCAAGACAGGTAGGAGGCACAGAGACACAATCTCACCAGAAGCCCTACCTCTGACTAGGCAACCTAAAATAGGGAAGCATCTCTGGATGCCAGGAGATTCTCTCAGAGGGGTGAGATTTTGTACCCCACAAGATATGTTTTTTCTTTTTCTGTTTCTTTCTTTCTTCCTTTCTTTTCATTTATAGTTTATTGTCAAGTTGGTTTCCATACAACACCCAGTGCTCATCCCACCAAGTGCCCTCTTTCATGCCCATCACCCCCTCTTCCCCTCTCCCCCACCCCCTTCAACCCTCAGTTTGTTCTCAGTATTTAAGGGTCTCTTACGGTTTGCCTCTCTCCATCTCCTTAACAATTTTTCCCCTTCCCCTCCCCCATGGTCCTCTGTTAAGTTTCTCCTCTTCCACTTATGAGTGAAAGCATATGGTATCTGTCCCTCTCTGCCTGACTTATTTCACTTAGCATGACATCCTCGAGTTCCATTCATGTTGCTACAAATGGCCAGATTTCATTCTTTCTCATTGCCTTATAGTATTCCATTGTATGTATATATATATATATATATATATATATATATATATATATATGTGTGTGTATATATATATATATATATATACACACACCATATCTTCTTGATTCATTCATCAGTTGATGGACATTTAGGCTCTTTCCATGATTTGGCTATTGTTGAAAGTGCTGCTATGAATACTGGAGTACTCCACAAGATACTCTAATCCTTGGGAACTACACCAGAAAGACAAGCCCCCAAAATGTCTAGTGTAGAAAATCAAGGGGGCTTTCTGGGTGCTCTCTCTTTTCTTTCTGAGGAGCCTGGCTAGAGGTTTATCAATTTTGTTTATTTTTTCAAAGAACCAACTCTTGGTTTCACTGATCTGCTCAACTGTTTTGGATTCTATGTTGTTTATTTCTGCCCTGATCTTTATTATTTCTTTTCTTCTGCTGGGTTTGGAGTGCTCTTGCTGCTTCCCTTCTAGTTCCAGTAGGTGCTCCATTAGATTTTGAATTTGCGCTTTTTCTAGTTTGTTGAAATTGGCCTGGATTGCAATATACTTTCCTCTTAGGACTGCCTTTGCTGCATCCCAGAGATTTGGATTGTTGTAATTTCGTTTTCATTTGTTTCCATATATTTTTTAATTTCTTCTCTAATTGCCTGATTAGCCCAATCATTCTTTAGTAGGGTGGTTTTTAACCTCCGCATTTTTGGAGGTTTTCCAGACTTTTTCCTGTGGTTAATTTCAAGTTTCATAGCATTGTGATCTGAAAGTGTGCATGGGATGATCTCTATTTGTTTATACTTATGGAGGGCTGCTTTATGCCCCAGTAAGTGATCTATCTT
>NC_043716.1:26396744-26484645 GCF_006229205.1 Suricata suricatta
CACAATGAGAAAGAATGAAATATGGCCATTTGTAGGAAAGTGGATGGACCTCGAGGGTGTCATGCTAAGCGAAATAAGGCAGAGGAGGACAGATATCATATGTTTGCACTCATAGGTCTAACAGGAGAACAGGAGAAACCTAATGGAGGACCAGGGGGAGGGGAAGGAGGAAAGAGAGTTGGGGAGAGAGAGGGATGCCAAACCTGAGAGACTACTGAATACTGAAAATGAACCGAGGGTTTAAGGAGAAGGGGGAGGGGGGAAAAGAAGTGGTGGTGATAGAGGAAGGCACTTGTGGGGAAGAGCACTGGGTGTTGTATGGAAACCAATTTGACAAGTAACTACTTTAAAAAAAAAAATAAAAGAAATAAAAGGAAAAAAAGAAAATCAAGGGGGCTTATATCTAAGGAATCCAAAGAGTTATATGAAACTGAGATTCTCTTTTTGTAATGTTTTTTAAAAATTTATTTATTTTTCAGAGACAAGAAAGAGCACACAAGAGGGGGAGGGACAGAAGAAGAGAGAAACACAGAAAACAAAGCAGGCTCTAGACTCTGAGCTGTCAGCACAGAGCATGATGTGGGGCTCGAACCCATAACAGTGAGATCATGACCTGAGCAGAAGTAGAACACTTAACCATCTGAGCCACCCAGGTGCTACAGATTCTCTTTTTAAAGGGCTTGTGTGTGGCCACACTCAACCTGGCACCCAGCACAAAAGCAACAGTTTGAAAAGCACCTACACTGATGTGAAGGAGACTAATCTGCTAGTCTTTTAAGATTTTATTTTTTTTATTTTAGAGAGACAGAGCACACGAGTGGAGAAGAGGGACAGAGGGAAAGAGAGAGATGATCCTAAGCAGGCTCCACATTCAGCATGGATGGAGCCTGATGCAGGGCTCAATCCCACAACCCTGGGATCATGATCTGAGCTGAAATCAGAGGAGTCAGATGCTCAACCGACTGAGCCACCCAGGTGCCCCTTTAAGGTTTTATTTATATATTTTTTAATTTTTCTTAATATTTATTTCTGAGAAAGAGACAGACAGAATATGAGCAGGGGAGGGGCAAAGAGAGAGGGAGACAGAATCCCAAGCAGGCACCAGGCTCTGAGCTGTCAGCACAGAGCCCAAAGTGGGGCTCAAACCCATGAACTATAAGATCATGACGTGAGCCAAAGTCAGATGCTTAACTGACTGAGCCACCCAGGTGCCCCAGAGTGTTTTTTTAATGTTTATTTTTGAGAGAGAGAGACAGAGAGACAGAACATGAGCAGGGGAAGAATAGAGAGAAAGGGAAACACAGAATCTGAAGCAGGCTCCAGGCTCTGAGCTATCAGCACAGGGCCCAATGCAGGGCTTGAACCCACAAACTATGAGATCATGATCTGGGCCGAAGTCAGACACTTAACCGACTGAGCCACCCAGGTGCCCCAGATTTTATTTTTAAGTCATCTCTACACCCAACATAGGGTTCAAACTTAAAAGCCCAAGATCAAGAGTCGTATGCTTTATGAGCCAGCCAAGCACCCTCATGTGCTAATCTTTTTTTTTTAATAGTTTCTTGTCAAATTGGTTTCCATATAACACCCAGTGCTCTTCCCCACAAGTGCCCTCCTCCATTACCACCACCTCCCTTCCTTCTCCCCCTCCCCCTTCAACCCTCGGGTTCGTTTTCAGTATTCAATAGTCTCTCAGGTTTTGCGTCCCTCTCTCTCCCCAACTCTCTTTCCCCCTTCCCCTCCTCACGTGCTAATCTTAATGCATCTGCTGGAAGGTCAAGGGAAACTGGGACTCTATTCAAAAACAGAGGCATTGGTGGACTCCATTTTTGTACTCTCTCTCCTGCTAGAGCAGGTGGACAAGCACAGATGCAGCACCCTCCCACTGCCTTTGAAAGACAGACAAAGGCAAATAGGCACCAACCTGCTGCCTTGCCGGAGCTGTCAAGGGCAGGCAGTTGCAGCACTCCTCTGCTTCCTGGCTGGGGCCAGGGAGCATGAGTGATCCCAGCATTCTTCTGCAGAATTGGTAAAGCAGGTGCACACATGCTGACAAGGCACTCTCCCTCTGTATCACTGAAGCCAATAAGCATGCCCCGCACCCTAATTTCTGCAGTTGTCTCACCAAAGCTGGTGAGAACACATGATCCACACAGGGAAATAATTAATATACAAAATAAAAAACTGTAAATTGTGCCATCCAAAACATAAAATGTATTCTAAAGTGTATTATGCTAAGTGAAATAAGTCAGGGAGAGGCAAATACCATATGATTTCACTCATACGTAGAATTTAAGAAACAAAGCAGATGAGCATATGGGGAGGGGGGAAAAGAGAGAAAGGGAGGGAAACAAAACATAAGAGACTGACTCTTACTGACAGAGAATAAACTATGGGTTGATGGGGGGGATGCTAAGTAGGTGATGTGTATTAAGGAGGGCACTTGTTATGATGAGCACTGACTGTTATATGTAAGTGATTAATCACTAAATTCTACTCCTGAAACCAATATTACACTATATGTTAACCAAATAGAATTAAATAAAGTATTTAAATAAAATTTGGGGAAAAAACATAAAACACTGGAAAAAGTGGTAAAAATACAGAGTTTTGCAATAAGTTCAAGTTGCTATCAACATAAAATAGACTGTTATATACATAGGATGTTATAGGTGAACCTCATGTTAACCGCAAAGCAAAAACCTATAATAGACACACAAAAGAAAATCAGAAAGGAGGGGCACTTGGGTGGCTCAGTCAGTTAAGCATCCGGCTTCAGCTCAGGTCATAATCTCATGGTTCATGAGTTCAACCCCTGTGTCGGGCTCTGTGCTGACAGCTACCTCAGAGCCTGGAGCCTACTTCGGATTCTGTATCTCCCTCTCTCTCTGACACTCCCCTGCTCGCAGTGTCTGTCTGTCTGTCTGTCTCTCTCTCTCTCTCTCAAAAATAAATAACATAAAAAAATTTTTAAAGAAAATCAGAAAGGAATCTAAACATTAAAGAGAAAGCTATTAAGCCAAACAGAAAGAAAACAGAAAAATAAACAACAAAGAATTACAAAAATAGTCAAAAATAATTAACAAAATGGCAATAAGTGCATACCTATCAATAATTATTTTAGGTATAAATGGACTAAATTATCCTAACAAAATACATGGAGTGACTAAATGGATTAAAAATCAAGACTCACCTATATTCTGCTACAAGACACTCACTTTGGATGTTAAGGACATTCACCCACTGAAAGTGAATGTATGGAAAAAAGATGTTTAACACAGATAGAAATGAAAACTGCTATAGCTATACTCTTATCAGACAAAATAAACTTTAAAACAAAGACTGTAATAAAAGACAAAGAAGGGCATTACATAATGATAAAGGGACCAATCCAACAAGATGTTATAATATTTGTAAATTGATACACAGCTAACATAAGAGCACTAAAATATATGAAGCAAATATTAACAAACCTAAAGGGAAAAATGGACAACAATACAATAATAGTAGGGAGCTTTAACACCCATGCACATCAATGGATAAATCAACCAGACAGAAAATCAATAAGGAAACACTGGCCTTAAACAATACATTAGAGCAGATGGACTTAATAGATATATATAGAACATTCCACCCAAAGCTTCAGAGTACACATTCTTCTCAAAGGATAGATCACATGTTAGGCCACAAAACAAGTATGAATACATTTAAGAAGACAAATCATTTCAAACATCCTTTCCAGCCACAATGGTATGAAAATAGAAATCAATTACAAGAAAAAACTGGAAAAAAACCCACAAATATATGAAGATTAAACAATATGCAACTGAACAACCACTGGGTCAACAAAGAATCAAAAAAGAGAAATCAAAGGGCTAGTATCCAAAATCAACAAGGAACTCACTACACTCCACACCCGAAAAGCAAATAATCCAGTGAAGAAATGGGCAGAAGACATGAATAGACACTTCTCCAAAGAGGACATCCAGATGGCCAACAGACACATGAAACGATGCTCAGCATCACTCATCATCAGGGAAATTCAAATCAAAACCACACTGAGATACCACTTCACCCCAGTCAGAGTGGCTAAAATGAACAAATCAGGAGACTATAGATGCTGGCGAGGGTATGGAGAAACGGGCACCCTCCTACACTGTTGGTGGGAATGTAAACTGGTACAGCTGCTCTGGAAAACAGTGTGGAGGTTCCTCAAAAAATTAAAAATAGAACTCCCCTATGACACAGCAATAGCACTGCTAGGGATTTACCCAAGGGATACAGAAGTGCTGATGCATAGGAGCACATGTATCCCAGTGTTCATAGCAGCACTTCCAACAATAGCCAAATCATGGAAAAAGCCTAAATGCCCATCAACTGACAAAGGGATCAAGAAGATGTGGTTTATATATACAATGGAATACTACAATGCAATGAAAAAGAATGAAATCTGGGCATTTGTAGCAATGTGGATGGACCTCGAGGGTGTCATGCTAAGTGAGTTAAGTCAGGCAGAGAAGGACAGATACCATATGCTTTCACTCATAAGTGGAACAGAAGAAACTTAACAGAGAACCATGGGACAAAGAGTTAGGGAGAGGGAGGGAGGCAAATCATCAGAGAAAACAAAAAACAAACTGAGGGCTGAAGGGAGAGGAAGAAAAGGGAAGGGGGTGATGGACATGGAGGAGGGCACTTGTGAAGAAGAGCACTGGGTGTTATATGGAAACCAACTTGACAATAAACTATAAAAAAGATATTAAAATTAAAATTAAAAAATTAAAAAAGAGAAAAAAATACCCATAGACAAATGAAAATGTGAATATGACATACCAAAATCTATGGGATACAGCAAAAGTAGGTTTTTTTAAATATTTATTCTTTTTCTTTTAAATGTTTTATTTTTGAGACAGAAAGAGACACAGCATGAAAGGGAAGGGGCAGAGAGACAGGGGGAACACAGAAGCCAAAGCAGGCACCAGGTTCTGAACTCTCAGCACAGAGCCTGATGCAGGGCTCAAACCCACAAACACAAGATCATGACCTGAGCTGAAATTGGAGGCTTAACTGACTAAGCCACCCAGGTGCCCCTTTAATATTTATTCTTGAGAGAGAGAGAGAGAGAGAGAGAGAGAGAGAGAGCGAGCGAGCGCAAGCGAGCGAGAGAGCATGAGCAGAGGAGGGGCAGAGAGAGAGAGAGACACGAAATCTGAAGCAGGCTCCAGGCTCTAAGCTGTCAGCAGAGAGCCCGATGTGGGGCTGGAACTCACAGACTGCAAGATCATGACCTGAACCAAAGTCAGATGCTTAACTGACTGAGCCACCCAGGTGCCCCAGCAAAAGTAGTTCTAAGAGGGAAGTTCAGAGCAATACAGGCCTACCTCAAGAAAAGAGAAAAGCCTGAAATAAACAACCTAATTAGAATTAGAGTAAGTGAAGCCTAAGTTATTAAAAGGAAAAAAAATAATAAAGATTAGAACAGGAACAAATGAATTAAAAACAAACAAAAAAATCCACGAAAGTAAGAGCTAGTTCTTTGAAAAAATAAACAACATTAACAACTTTACCTAGACTGACCAAAAAAGAGGGTGGAGAGGTTCAAATAAATAAAAGAGAATTAACAACTGATACAGCAGAAACACAAATAATCATAAGAGACTACAATGAACAACTATATGCCAACAAACTGGACAACCAAGAAGAGATGAATAAATTCTTAGATTCTCATAATCTTCAAAGACTGAATCAGAAATCGAAAATCTAGGGGTACCTAGTTGGCTTAAGTGCCCAATTCCTGATTTCATCTCAGGTCATGGTCTCAAGATTTATGGGTTCAAGCCACACATCTGGCTCCATGATGACAGTGTAGAGCCAGCCTGGGATCCTCTCTCTCTGCCCCTCCCCTACTCACGCATACTCTCTCTCTCTCCCTCTCTCTAAAATAAACAAAGCTTAAGAGGATAAAAAAGAAATAAAAAATCTAAATAGATTACTAATAAGGAAATTGAATCAATCAAAAACCTCCCAACAAACAAAGTCCAGGACCAGTCTTCACTGGTTAATTCTACTAACATTCAAAGATATTTAAAACCAATCTCTCTCAAACTCTTCTGAAATATGAAAGAAGAGGAAACACTTCCAAACTCATTTTGAGAGGCCAGCATTAGGCTTATAAAAACCAGACAGGACTATCACCAAAAAAAAAAAAAAAAAAAAAAAAAAAAAAAAAAAAAAAAAAAAAAAAAAAAAAAAAAAAAAAAAAAAAAAAAAAAAAAAAAAAGAAAAAAAGAAAGAAAGAAAAAAAATTAAAGGCCAATATCCATGATGAACACAGAAGCAAAAATCCTCAACAAAATATTAGTAAACCAAATTCAACAACATATTAAGAGGATCATTCACTACAATCAAGTGGGAATTATTTCAGGGCTGGAAGAATGGTTCAATATATGTAAATCAATGTAATATGCCACATTAAAAAAAGAAAGATAAAAGTCCTATGATCATCTAAATAGATGCAGAAAAGGCATTTGACAGAATCTAACACCCATTCACAATAAAAACTCTCAACAGGGGCTGCAGGAGAAGATGGCGGTCTCCACGGGAGTTAAAGTTCCTCGTAATTTTCGCTTGTTGGAAGAACTTGAAGAAGGACAAAAAGGAGTAGGCGATGGTACGGTTAGCTGGGGCCTTGAAGATGACGAAGATATGACACAAGTGGACAGGCATGATTACTGGGCCACCAAGGACAAATTATGAAAACAGAATATATAGCCTGAAAGTAGAATGTGGACCTAAATACCCAAAAGCTCCTCCATCAGTTAGATTTGTAACCAAAATTAATATGAATGGAACTAATAATTCCAGTGGAATGGTGGATGCGTGGAGCATACCAGTGTTATTAGCAAAATGGCAAAACTCCTACAGCATTAAAGTTGTACTCCAGGAGCTGCGGCGTCTGATGATGTCCAAAGAAAATGTGAAGCTTCCACAGCCGCCAGAAGGACAGACATACAACAATTAATTTTAGTGGATCTCAAACTTGTCTTAAATCAACAACCTTCTACTCATGTTAATGTCTTGATTAAATATCACAATGTAAAATTCCCACACATTAAGTAAAAGAACTCCAGCTGGTAAACATGACCTGGACATTTGTAAGGATATATTTAATACATGTACACCATTATGTTTGCAGCTTACAGGAGGAAGAACGCAGCACCATTTGTTTTCTCTTGCTAAGGCACTGTCATTTAAGCATAAACCTGGAGTACTCAAGATAGAATTCAGGTTTTCGAGATGAAAGCATGGAGAGAAGAGTCGCATGCTGTGGAAGCATGTGTGTTTCTGAAAAGTAAAAACATCTCAAGAAGGAAAAACAGAACTGGCATGTTTTACCCATCTTGCTTAGTGAAAGAGCTTCAAGTTGAAATTGTCTAAAGTAGCAGGTACAATGAATATTGTCACAAATTGTGTTGATTTTTGAAGTGGTGTGGGTGCTGACTACTAGTAGTATCAAAAGTATGTTCAGGATTGTTTTGATACCTGTATTTATAATAAAAAAATGTTGTGGGGGAGCCCAATGAATACCTGTTAAAAGCCGTTCCTGTGTGTTACATGTAACAGACATGTTAAATATTTGTTTAGAGTCTTTGTTTGACAAACCATGCATTTAAGTGAAATCAACGAAAAAGGAAATAGGTGTATGGATTTGTGATTTTGAGATTAAAGTTAGTCTTAAAATGTAAAAAAAATAAAAATAAATTAAAAAAATAAAAACTCTCAACAAAGTGGGTACGTAGAGAACATACCTCAACATAATTAAGGTCATAAGCGACAAACCTACAGCTAACATGATACTCAATAGTAAAAATCTGAGAGCTTTTCTTTTACAATCAGGAAAAGACAAGGTTGTCACACTCACCATTTCTATTCAACATTCATCTTGTATGTTGAAGTCGTAGTTAGAAGTGCTAACTATAGCAATCAGACAAGAAAAAGGCATAAAAAGCTTTCAAACTGGTAAAGAAAAAGTAAAACCCTCACTATGTGCATATTTTGAGAGAGAGAGAAGGCACACGCACAAGAGAGTGAGCGAGCACACAAGCAGTGGAAGGGCAGAGAGAGAGAGGGAGACACAGAATCCCAAGCAGGCTCCAGGTTCTGAGCTGTCAGCACAGAGCCCAAGGCAGGACTCAAACCCACAAACTGTGAGATCATGACCTGAGTTGAAGTCGGACACTTACTAATAACTATGCTGCCCAGGTGCCCTGGTGTGATTTTATATATAGAAAACACTAAAGACTCCACCAAAAAACTATTAAGAGCTAATAAGTGAATTCAGTAAAGTTGTAGGATACAAAATCAATATACAGAAATCTGTTGCGTTTCTATACACGAACAATAACTACCAGAAAGAGAAATTAAGAAAACGATCCCATTTACAATTGCACCAAAAATAATAAAATACATAGGAACAAATTTTAATAGTTTTAAAAATGTTTATTTATTTTTGAGAGAGACAGAGTGTGAGTAGGGGAGGAGCAGAGAGGAAGACCCAGAATCCAAAGCAGGCTCCAGGCTGTGAGCTGTCAGAACAGAGTCAGACACAGGGTTTGAAATCATGAACCGCCAGGTCATGACCTGAGCTGAAGTTGGACGCTCAACTGAATGAGCCACCCAGGAGTCCTGAAGGAACAAATTTAATCAAGGAGGTGAAAGAACTATGCTATGAAAACTGTAAGACACTGATGAAATAACTTGAAGGCAACACAAAGAAATGAAAAGATATACCATGCTTATACATTAATTAAAATATCCATGTTACCCAAAGCAATCTACAGCTCCAATACAAATCCCTATAAAAACACCAATATTATTTCTCACAAAACTAGAACAAATAATACTAAAACACATATAATATGAACCACAAAAATCCCTGAATAGCCAAAACAATCTTGAGAAAGAGCACAGCTAGAGGTATCGCAATCCCAGGTTTCAAACTGTACTAAAAGCTATAGTAACCAAAACAGTGTGGTACTGGCAAAAGAAAAAAAAAAAAGGGATACAGATCAATATAACAGAAAGAAACTCACACATATATGGTCAATTAATCTACAAAAATGGAGAATATACAATGGGGAAAGAATAATCTTTTCAATAAATGGAGCTGGGAAAAGTAGGCATCTATATGCAAAATAATGAAACGGGACCATTTCCTTATACCATACACAAAAATAAACTCAAAATGGATTAAAGACCTAAATATACAGACATGAAACCATACAACTGCTTAAAGAAAACATAGGCAGTAATCTGTGACCTTTGCAGTATTTTTCTGGATCAGTCTCCTCAGGCAAAGGAAACAAAAGCAAAACAATACTACTAGAACTCCATCAAACTAAAAGATTTTGCACTGAGAAAGAAACCACCAACAAAATGAAAAGGCAACCTACTGAATGGGAGAAGATATTTGCAAATGATATATCTGATAAGGGGCTGATATCTAAAACATGTAAAGAAATAATACAACTTGGGGCGCCTGGATGGCTTAGTCGGTTAAGCCTCCAACTTCAGCTCAGGTCAGATATCACGTTCGTGGGTTCGAGCCCCGCGTCAGGCTCTGTGCTGACAGCTAGCTCAGAGCCTGGAGCCTGTTTCAGATTCTGTGTCTCCCTCTCTCTCTGACCCTCCCCCTCTCATGCTCTGTCTCTTCTGTATCAAAAATAAATAAAGCATTAAAAAAAATAAAAAGAAATAATACAACTCAACACCAAAAACAACAACCATTCAAGAATAACAAAACCCAAATAATGCAATTAAAAATTGGGCAGAGGTCCTGAATAGGATCTGACTCTTACTCAGCCTCCAACCCCAAAAAAGAAATCTTTCCATTCATGATAACATGGGCAGACCTAGAAGTTAAAATGCTAAGTGAAATAAATCAGAGGAAGACTCACACTATATTTCACTAATCTTAAAAACAAAACAGAGAAAAACAAGAACAGACTGTCAAATACAGAGAACTGTTAGTTGCCAGAGAGGAGGGGAGTGGGAGGTGAAATGGGTGAAGGGGATTTAAAAGGTACAAACTTCCAATTACAAAAAATGTAATCAAGGGGATTAAAAATTTGGCATGAGGAATATAGTCAATAATATTATGGATAATATTTACCTATATCTGCTTACAAATATATGAAGAAACAATGGAAGGATACATAGAAACCATAGGGATAAGGGAGTAGAAGGAAAACAGACACATCCATGAGAGCAAGACTTGTCCTTGTATGCCTTTAAATAGTATTTAATTATAAAACTATATAATTAAAATGATTTCTTTCCAATGGAAAAAATATTATAATAATTGTATATGGTGAGAGGGTAATTATACCTATCATGGTGAACATTTAATTATGTATATAATTATAGAATCAACTATATTGTACATCTGAAACTAATATATGTCAACTACAATTAATAATTTTCTTGGGGCACCTGGGTGGCTTAGTCGGTTGAGCGTCTGACTTTGGCTCAGGTCATGATCTCGCAGTCGTGGGTTCGAGCCCTGCATCAGGCTCTGTTCTGACAGCTCAGAGTCTGGAGCCTGCTTCAGATTCTGTGTTTTGCTCTCTATCTGCCCCTCCCCTGCTTGCACTCTGTCTCTGTCTCTCCAAAATAAATTAATGTAAAAAAAAAATCTGTAAATAACTGTCTCTAAAAAATCATATAGTAATGGCATAAATACAGACACATAGATCAATGGAACTTAATAGAGAACCCAGAAATAAATCCATGTATATATGGTCAATTTATGACAAAGGAAGCAAGAGTATACAATGAGGAAAGGACAGTCTCTTTAGTAAATGGTATTAGGAAAAACTGGATGACTGCATGCAAAAGAATGAAACTAGAGAGGCATCTGGCTGGTTCAGTCCATAGAGCATGCAAGGCTTGATCTCAGAACTGTGAGTGTTCATGACTGGAGAAGTTTACTGAGAAAAAAAAAAGAATGAAATTAGAGCACTATCTCACACCATCCACAAAAATTAACTCAAAATGGACTGTAACTTGAATGTAAGACCTGAACCCATAAAATGCCTAGAAGAAAATGTAGGTAGTAAGCTCCTTGACATTTGTCTTGGCAATTAATTTTTTGACCTGACTCTAAAAGCAAAAATAAACAAGTGGGACTACATGGAACTAAAAAGCTTCTGTATAGCTGAAGAAACCATCAACAAATGAAGACAACCTAATGAATAGGAGACAATATTTGCAAATCATATACCCAATAAGGGTTTAGTATCCAAAAATATATAAAGAACTTGTACAACTTAATAGCAAAAAACCAAACAATGCAATTGGGAAAAAAAGGAGAGGATGTGAATAGACATTTTTCTAAAGAAGATGTATAGATGGTCTACAGGCACATAAAAAGATGTTCAACATCCCTGACCATCAAGGAAATGCATATCAAAATTATGAGATATCACCTCACACCAGCTAGTATGGCTGGTATCAAAAAGACAAGAAATAACAAGTGTTCGGAAGGATGTGGAGAAAAGCAGACCCTCATGCACTGTTGATGGGTCTGTAAGTTGGCATAGCCTCTATGGAATACCACAGTGCAGCATTATTCATAGTAGCAAAAATATTCAAACAGTATTAAGTGTCCACAGACAGATGAATGGATAAAGAAAACGCACACACATGTACACACACATACATACACACAGAGAATATTATTCAGCCTTAAAAAAGAAAGAATTCCTGCCATTTGTAACAACATATATGAACTTGGAGGGCATTGTGCTAAGTGAAATAAGCCAGACACCTAAGACAAATATTGTATTCTCTCATTTATATGTGAAATAGTTTTTTTTTAAGTTGATATCACAGTAACAGAGAGTAGAATGGTGGTTACCAGAGGCTGAGGGTAGGGGAAATGGGAAAATACTCATCAAAGGGTCTAAGCTTTCAGCTATAAGAAGAATTTGAGAGACCTACTGTATAGCATACTGACTATTGTTAATGATAATGTATTATGTACTTGAAATTTGATAAAAGTGAGTCTCAGGTGTTCTTATAACACAAAGATAGTAACTAAGGGAGGTGATGGATACATTAGCTTGACTGTGGTAATTATTTTACAATATATATGTTTATCAAAACATGACATATACCTTAAGTATATACAATTTTTAAATTTTAAAGTCACAAATGTATATTCACTCTATTGTATTCATTGTAATTTATTCAGATATATTAGCAGTATTTTAAAGTCACGTATATACATATTTCCTATTGTAGCCCAGTATGTTCTTTGCTTTAGGACACTGATCATGTCTTTTCCAGTTGAATCCCTAGTAATGTGACACAGGAAAAAAACATTTAGTCACATTAAAACAGGTCTTGTGCTTAGTTTAGCACATCACATGTATTATCTTCTTTAATCCTCCCACCAGTCTTATGCAGTTTGCCCTATTATCTAACTCCTTGAGGAATTATCTAACTTGAGGTTTCAGAGATTAAGAACTTTGCTAAAGGTCACATATGTAACCTTAGTAAATGGAGCCAGAATTAGTTACAAATCTGACACCAAAAACCATGCCCTTTATCACTGCATTCTATTGTTTCTCACGTATTCAAAAATAAAACATGTAACTAGAAGAATGGCTATGGAAAATTAGGGAGCACAGATCAGTAACCATAACAATAGTTACAGTATAAGGATTTATAGAGTAAACAGATTTTTACATATTTATTCACCAAAGATTTAATAAACATGTACCAGGCAATGTTCAAAGATTCCTGTCTTTATGGGGCTTACATAAGAGGTCTTTCCAGGAAGAAAGTCTCATGGAAATAGGAAAAAGCCACTAAAAAATGACAAAATATAAAATGTAGATGGTCGGGGCACCTAGGTGGCCCAGTTGGTTGAGTGTCTGACTCTTGATTTTTGGCTCTGGTCATGATCTCAGGGTCATGAGTTTAAGCCCCATGACAGGCTCTGCACTGATGGTGTGGAGCCTGCTTGGGATTCTCTCTCTCCTTCTCTCTCTGCCCCCAACCCCTTCTTGCGTTCTTTCTCTCTCTAACAAAAATAAACTTAAAAAATAAAATAAAACAAAATGAAGAGGATAACCATCAGTATAAATTTTACACAGGATCTAGGTGGCCTAATTATCATCGGCTTTTATGTGGGTTGCCAGTGGATGAAATACCAAGAAAATAGTGAATTTGGGGACTTATATTAAAAGCTTACACTAGTTAAAGGCTGTATATGAAAGTAGACAGCCTTCAAATTTCTGTAATTAAAATCCAATTATCTTTTTCCCCTGTATCCCTACAATGTTAAGTGGTTTGGGCTCATCTTTTTTTATTAACCCACTCTTTAAGACAGAAATAAAGATATATTATCTTTGTCATGCCAACAAGTAGTCATTAAAATATGCTTTCGATTAAAGATGTTCTTTCTGAGTTAAATATGAATCTACTACTTGTTACTTGTATGAGTTTAGGCAACGTATTTAACCCTTCTATATGCCTCAAGTTTCCTTCTGTGAAATAAAGATAGTAAGAGTTCTTACCCCATACAGGTTGTTGTGGGTGTCCGAGAATGTGTTCAAAGTACTTAGCATAAGATCTCAGTAAAACTTAACTGTTGTTAAGTTTTGTCTCTTTCTTTCTTGGTTAATATTATTACTTCTTAAAGTAAGGTACTGATAATGAACTATATCTAGAACAGATTTAACTTCAGAAAAAAAAACTAGAGTTTATTCTCCTTAGGAAACTTAAGTATTTTCCAGGAGACAAGCAAATTAGAATGTTTTATTATCATACAAATTTTAAAATGCTTGGGAATCCTTAGTGTTAACTAGCTTGAGAAGTGGCATGTTTTGTTTATAGTATCTTTTGCTTGCTTGAATTCAAGAATTTTTCTAGCTTCTCGGTGAATGTAGGACAAAGAAGTTAGTATTTAGTACTCCGAATTTTGAGACATGAAAGAGAAAAATACTAAAAAGGCAAGTGTAGAAATATAAATTGCCCCCAAATGATAACACATTTGTAAAATACCAAGGCATTTTCATATGCTAAAATGAAAATGGTAAACATTTTCAAAATAAGGTAATAATAAGCCTCCTAAAACTATCTGTTAAAACATAACGCATGGGACAGTCATCGTGAAAAGGTCTGATGGTTCCTCAAAAAGTTAAAAGTAGAATTACCATATGATTCATTGATTTCAATCCTAGGTATATGCCCAAAAGAAATGAAAGCAGGGACTTAAAGAAATAATTTGTACACCTAGCTTCATACCAGCATTATTCACAATAATCAAAAGGTGAAAAAAATGCAAGTATCCATTAATAGATGAATAGATAAACAATATGTGACAAATACATAAAATGGAATATTTGGCCATTTAAAAATGAGAGTCTGATACCTGGTAGAACATGGATAACCTTCAAAACATTGTTAAGTGAACTAAAACACAAAAAACACATAGTGCACAATTCTACTTACACAAATGAGGTACTCACAATAGGCAAATTCATAAAGATGGGAAGTAGAATAGAGGTTACCAGGAGCAGGGTGAAAGTGGGGAATGCTCTGTGAATGTGGAGTTTCGGTTTGGGATGGTGAAAAATTTCTGGAGATAGATGGTATTGATGATTACACAACATTATAAATGTATTTAATGCCACTGAATTTGTATACCTAAAAGTAATTAAAATGGTAACTTTAATGTTTTATGTATTTTACCCAAAGGAATGTGTTAAAAACTAAGGCAGGTAGAATATATATAATATTATCGTAAAGTGAAGGAAATATTTTCAAATGTAGAAATATTAAATCTGTTACAGAAGTGCTGATGCATAGGGGCACATGTACCCCAATGTTCATAGCAGCACTTTCAACAATAGCCAAATCACAGAAAGAGCCTAAATGTCCATCAATTGATGAATGGATGAAGAAGATGTGGTTTATATATACAGTGGAATACTACAAGGCAATAAGAAAGAATGAAATCTGGCCATTCATAGCAACATGGATAGAACTCGAGGGTGTCATGCTAAGTGAAATAAGTCAGGCAGAGAAGGACAGATACCATATGTTTTCACTCCTAAGTGGAACAGGAGAAACTTAACAGAGGACCATGAGGGAGGGGAAGGGGAAAAATTGTTAAGGAGATGGAGAGAGGCAAACCATAAGAGACTCAAATACTGAGAACAAACTGAGGAAACTTAACAGTGGACCATGGAGGAGGGGAAGGAGGGGAAAATAGGGAAAGGGAGGAAGGCAAATCATGAGACTCTTGAATACTGAAAACAAACTGAGGGCTGATGGGGGAGTAGGAGAGAGGAAGGGGGTTGATGGGCATGGAGGAGGGCACTTATGGGGATGAGCACTGGGTGTTTTATGGAAACCAACCTGACAATAAACTATAAAAAAAAAAAAAAAGGAAAAAAAAATTAAATCCTTTATTCCACAGTTAAAATGACAACTTCAAAAAACGTCTTTTAACAGAGTGGGAGAACAAAATTATGTGTGGCAATTCAACAAGACTTACCTTATCACAACAATGATTAATATATATTCTATACAGAGCAATTAACTTGTTATTCCTAAACCACAACTCAAAATCAATGTCACAATCAGCCCTAGTAGATAATCAACATTTGATTTACATAATCTGACACAAAAGCTCTTCAAAGGACTGGGAGAAAAAAAATAAAAAAATTGTTTTTGAGGGGTGCCTGGATGACTCAGTCAGTTAAGCATTCGACTTCTGATCAGCTCAGGTCATGGTCTCACAATTTGTGAGACACAGCTCTGCATTAGGCTCTGAGCTGACATGACAGTATAAGAGCCTACTTGGGATTCTGTCTCCCTCTCTGTTCCTCCCCTGCTTGTTCTCTTTCTCTCTCAAAATAAACTTTGATGAGAATATATATATATATATATATATATATATATATATATATATTCTTTGAAAAGAATAGCATTAACAAAACTACAACTAAGTAGAAGCAAAAGAAAACCCGTATTTTCCCTGCCTCTTTCGGGTATCTCTAGGAGAACATATGGTTTCTTTCAGTTATTAACTTTATTTCAAGAACGGTAGTCTGACAAAAACTATGGGATGGGAAACAAAATCAGGACAGTAACACTACCATATGCTAATTTCAGAGACCTCCAAAGCACTATATATTTTCTAGGTAAAAATTCTAGTTTACACAAAATAACACAAATCACAGTAGATCCTGAATTAGTACCATCAGTTTAGGCTTCAAGATTCTTGGAAAGGAGCACCTGGATATCTTAGTCGGTTAAGCATCTGACTCCAGATCAGGTCATATCTCATGGATTGTGGGTTTGAGCCCCACATCAGGCCCTCTGCTGTTGGCACAGAGCCCACTTCAGATCCTCTGTCCCCGTCTCTCTGCTCCTCTCCCACTCGTTCTCTCTAAATAAATAAATTAAAAAAAAAAAAAAAAAAAAAAAGACTCCTGGATACAGTGGTGCTCAGATACAACAATGTCTTTGCCACAATTTTCAGTTAACACTGATTTTAAGGAATTCAAAACAATATTTATATATTATCACAACTCACAGATCTAATTATAGCTAATATGGGGGTGCCTGGGTGGCTTGGTTGGTTAAGTAAGCGTCCGACTTCGGCTCAGGTCATGATCTCACGGTTCTCAAGCCCGGCGTGGGACTCTATGCTTACAGCTCAGAACCTAGAGCTTGTTTCGCATTCTGTGCCTGCCTCTCCCCAACGCACACACACTCTCTCTCTCAAAAATAAACATAAAAAAATTTTTTAAATAAACATTAAATGTTTTAATTATAGTTAATATGGTGGAAGGGTAGTTTTATTTTCCTACTGAGAATTCTGAAGTTGAGGGCAAAGGTTTAAATGGTTTATCCAAGATATCAATGGCAATAGCTTTAAAAAGAAAGAGAGGACGAGGGGTGCTTGGTTGGTTCAGTTGATGCAATATGCGACTCTTGATCTTGAGGTTTTGAGTTTAAGCCTCATGATGGATACAGAGATTACTTTAAAAAAAATCTACGGGCCTGGGTGGCTGAGTCAGTTAAGCATCCTACTCTTGGTTTCGGCTCAGGTCATGATCTCACAGTCCTTGGGCCTGAGCCCCATGTTGTGCACTGTCAGTGCAGAGCCTACTCAGGACTCTCCATCTCTCTCTCCCTCCCCAGCTCACTCACACATGCTCTCTCCCAAAATAAGTAAACTTAAAAAAATAAATAAAACCTTTGAATAGATACGAAGAAAGGAAAGGAGATGGACTTTTATCACTGAGTATTCACATGCACTAAGCTAAAAATATTTCTGCCCCTATAAATTATTTCTCATGTAATTTTTTCCTTAAACATCTGTGCCACATAATTATACAAGTCAAGGGTGCTCTACTCACTTCCTGGTCTATGTCAGGGGTAAGCAAACTTTGGGCTGTGGAGTCAAGTCTAGCCTACCACTTGTTTTGTAAGTAAAATGTTATTAGAATACAGTCACATCCATTTGTTTACATGGGTGTAAACGTGTACTACACGTGTTGCTGTGTACTACAACAGCAGGTTTGAGAAATTATGATAAATACTTTATGGCATGCAAACCCTAAAATTTTGCTTTCTGGCTCTTTATAGAAAAATATCACTAATCCTTGGCCTGTATGAATGCCACCCTGGAATAATGTAGTGCACAGCCTATGCAGCAGCCCTGAAACAAGTTTATGAGGAAGGTATCATATTTGATAGATGAGAAAATGAATACTCATTAATACCAAGTAATGTGTCTAGGATTATGCAGCTTTTTTAATTTTTTTTTTTATTTTAGAGAGAGAAAGAGTGAGAGCACAAAACCCAACATGGGGCTTGATCCCTGACTCCAGGATCATGACTTGAGTCAAAATCAAGAGTTGGACACAACAGGCTAAGTCACCTACGCACCCCTAAGGTCATGTAGCTTTTAAGTGACAAAGCCAACTTTCAGATCCAGATTGTCCCACTAAAACACATAAGACCATGTATACAGGAGATAGTAGTAATATCTCCCATAGCTATTACTGTAAGTCTCAGATAAGTGCATAACAATATTAGGGATGTGCTAGTTGTTATTACTACTATTATTATTACTATTACAGATTCAAAAGCAAACACTTATGCCATTTGGCCTTATATTCTCCTTTAATCTTCCATAAAATTGAGCTTTAACTATGCATGCCTCCGGATTTACCAATCCCTCAAAATGTGATCCTCACACTCCTTTTCCCAACATATTCCATCTGCCCAAATACTCTCCTTTTCTAGAATCAACTTAAATGCCATATTCTTAGTGACACTTTGAGTCTCTAATTGATCTTCATTGCTCTTTTCTACATCTATTACATCTTAACTGCAAACACTGTTTATAATTTGTTTCATTTTATTTTCTATTACTCACTCATCTATTTCTCCTTCTAGATTTTATATTATTTAAGAAATTATTTCTTACTCATCTTTATATCCACCTCAATCTCTTTCCCCACCTAGAGAGTCTATCAAATTTCTTTGTATAGAGTGAATATACCTGGACTCCATGACACTGTTCACCTACTTCTGTTCTATGTTCCAATCTGTTGCATAACACACCAAACTAGGTTACCTCCAGGACATCTATCCACTGTTAAAAAGAGCAAGAGGGGGGCACCTGGGTGGTTCATTCAGTTAAGCCTCTGACTTCGGCTCAGGTCATGATCTTGTGTCTCCCGAGTCCAAGCCCCGCATCAGGCTCTGTGCCCACAGCTCAGAGCCTGAGCCTGCTTCAGATTCCATGTGTGTCTTTCTCTGCCCCTCCCCCACTCACATTCTGTCTCTCTCAAAAATAAACAAACGTTTTAAAAAATTTTTATAAAGAAAGAGGAAAGCTGGAAAACTGTTGTAAATGAAATACAGAATTTTCTATTTCTACAATGTTCAGTATAATACTCAATATTTTAAATGTGAATTTCTCCCTATAATTTAAGATTAATGATTCCATCAGGTTTATTAACGGAATCATTCCCTCATTTAATCTTTAGACCAAATTGTTCTTATTCAAATCCTCTCACAAATAAACACAATGTTCCTTCTCAGCTGTTGGCAGCAGAATATGTTCACAATAAACAGTTCCTACTATGCTGGCAAGAATGACAGGATTAGCTAATTATAACATAATCTTCTATATCTGTTTTCATTGGGATAAGGAACAATCTGGATATATCAAAATGCAAACAGCCCAGAAAGAATCTTAGGGTTTTCCCACAAACATGGAGGTTTCATTAAGTCAAGTTAAATTGGGATTTTCTCTACCATATATGCTATTTTTCTAGGAGAGTAAGAGAATTGCCAAGGTAGGAGGTTTTCATGAGAAATGGGCTACAAAGATCCCATTGGACAAGTTAGCTAAAACAAAAGTATTTCAAATAAGCTGGAGATTTATATAGTCCTGAAGTTTGACAAGAAGAAGACAGATACATGTAAACAAAATAGAAGACAGTTTCTGCCATAAAAGAGCTTGGGTTACCTTTGGAGAAGGATAAAATAAACATATGAAATAATTCGAGAATAGTAATGAACATTATAAGCTTACAGGCAGTGATTCAAATTATTTCTCTCATCTTACTGCTACATAACAAATTATTATAAGTAGTACCCTAAAAAAAAGCGACAATACTGGTCCTTAAGATTGAGCTACAGAAATTAAAGGGAAAAAAGAAATTATTTTTCATTTTTCATTAATTGTCTTTTCCTAGATTCTGAAAAGACTTGAGGAAACCCTCAGAGTAAAACAATCTGTGCTATTTATCCTTCAAACATGCAGGAAAGTAAATAAATCACCTGAGGTGAACATATTACATGCAGAAAAAACAATGAAATGTCAATCTTCTACTGTTGTCTTACAACAAAATGTAAAACTATTATGAAACATATCTTTTGCTATGAATTCAGCATCAAAAACATGCTGAACAGACAAAATAAAATGGATTTCTGCAACACCTATCCTGCCTTTATCTTTAGTTCCTCATCTTTTAATGACAAAGGATGATAATGTTAATTAGTATTAATAAGGCCTTTTTTTTTCTTCTCCAGCTAATGATAACTCCAAAAACACAATTGTACCATGACAGGAAGGGCATAAATCCATTCATCTTACTGGCTAATCAATAATTAGTAACATCATACAGAAGCATTTCACTTACAGGACACTTCACAGATGCCCACAGTTTTAAAAGTCTCCATTTTTTCCTATTAAATTTACTGATTGCACAATGTATAAATAGTAATAACAGATTTTGAAGATGTAAAGCAATTTTCCAAGAAGATTCACTTCTGATGTGACAGTGCAAAGAATTCTAAAATTTCTATTTCAAAAGGCAAGGTTCCATTTTATGTTGCTATTGACATATTATGTTCCCTATTTTTTCCCCAATTGATTAGCTAAAATATTCCCAACCTCCCATATCAAGCAAATAGAATACTACCCTGAAAAAAACCCTCTTAACATGTCACCTAAAAATACTGGCTAACCTATGAAAATCATCTTGAGATAAATGAACATAAATTCTCAATGAAAATCACAAAATATATGAAGCAAGCAACTGTGATTAAGGGTCAGCAGAAATAATAAACATGAGACTCTGACCCACAAAGAGAGTGGAATTACTAGCTACACAATAACATTTAATGAAACAAGAAAAGTTATAAAAATATGACTAAGGAACAAGACCCTATTAAATTACCAGGCAGCTCTGAAAAGATACCAAAGAGAATTTCTAGAAACTAGACATACAATCATTAAAATTAGAAACTTGGCTGGAGCTTCTGTGTGGCCCAGTTGGTTAAGCATCCAACTTCAGCTCAGGTCATGATCTCACCATTTGCGGATTCAACCCCCATATCAGGCTCAGTGATGACAGCTCAGAGCCTGGAACCTACCTCAGATTCTGTGACTCCCTCTCCCTGCCCCTCCCCCACTCACGCTCCGTCTCTGTCTCTCAAAAATGAATAAACGTTAAAAAAAAAAAACCTTAAAATGAGAAACTTTGGTTAAACAGCAGGATAGATGAACCTAAAGTGAGAATTTACAGTTTGAACTGGAAAAGGGATCCGAAGAATTTACTCAAATACGATATGGATACATGAATGAAGAGACAAGGGAATACATACATACATACTCTTACTATATCTAATTAGAGTTTTAGAAGAATAAAACAGAATAACCAGAAAGCAGTATCTGAATAAATAATGACTAAGAATTTTTCAGGCTTGATGAAAACCATACTTTGTCAGAGTCAGGGAGCCTAACAAAGCAGAAATTTGATAAATAAAAAGAAGACCACCCTTTGGTGTTGAGGAAGAATGAAATCTGGCCATTTGTAGCAAAGTGGATGGACCTCGAGGGTGTCATTCTAAGCAAAATAAGTCAGGCAGAGAAGGATAGATACCATATGTTTGCATTCATAGGTCTAACAGGAGAGACCTGGCAGGGGACTGTGGGGAGAGGAAGCGGGAAAGAGAGCGGGGGAGAGTGAGGGACACAGATCAAGGAGACTACTGAATACTGAAAACGAACCATGGACTGAAGAAGGGGCGAGGGGGTGATGGTCATGGTGGGGGACACTTGTGGGGAGAAGCACTGGGTGTTATATGGAAACCAATTTGACAATAAACTATAAAAAAAATAAAATAAAATATCACTGAAATAGCAGAAAAATACTAACACTTTAACAAGCATGAAGACTTGAGACCCACTGAAGAAAAGACCGTTCCTGCTCATGAAGGGAAATCACTGGTGTATTCATTGCAAAATGTAAATGCTTATTTTTCCTCACTTTTTTTTTCTTTGTTGGTATCATTATATAGACTTGTATTCTTGTAAACTAAATGCATGCCTACAGTATGAGAAAAAAAAGACCACCCTATATAGATTGTAGTGAAACTAGAAAACCCCAAAAAACATAGAAAAGATTTTAGAGGGGCACCTGGGTGGCTCAGTCATTTAAGCATCCGACTTCCACTCAGGTCATAATCTCATGTCTATGAGTTCAAGCCCCAAGTGCTGACAGCTCAGAGCCTGAAGCCTGATTGGGATTCTGTGTCTCCCTCTCTCTCTGCCCCTCCTCCACTTGTACTCTCTCTCTTCTTCAAAAATAAACATTTAAAATAATTTTTTAAAAAAAGAAAATATTTTAGAGGCCACAAGAGAGAAGACACTGATAAATACACTGACAATTGATTTCTCAATAGCAACAATGAAACTCAGAAGACAGAAGAAAAATTTTTTAAAAAGCTAAAAGAGAGTCACCGGAGTGACACATGATTAAGCATCGAACTCCTCACAGTTCATTACCTCACAGTTTGTGAATTCAAGCCCAGTAGTGGGTTTTACACGCTGACAGTGTGGAGTGTGCTTGGGATTCTGTCTCTACTTCTCTCTGCCTCTCTCAAAATATACTTTAAAAAAAGAATTCATGGGGTGCCTGGGTGGCTCAGTCGGTTAAGCCTCTGACTTCAGGCTCAGGTCAGATCTCACGTTCGAGGGTTTGAGCCCCGCGTCAGGCTCTGTGCTGACAGCTAGCTCAGAGCCTGGAGCCTGTTTCCGATTCTGTGTCTCCTCCTCTCTCTGCCCCTCCCCCTCTCATGTTCTGTCTCTCTCTGTATCAAAAGTAAATAAAAAATTAAAAAAAAAGAATTCATGAATGCTTTCATATCATAGAAATTTCTAAAAAAAAAATAATGAGATATCACCTCACACCTGTCAGAATGTCTAAAATCCAAAACACTTCTTCTCTTGGAAAACATCAAATGGCAATGACACCGGTGCTGTGGGAGGGCCCGGAGGGCCCTGGCGTCCTGGAATGGGAGGCGGCGGCAGCTTCTGTGGAGGCTTCGGCAGTGGCATCTGGGATCTGGGTCCACGGCCAGGGCCAGGCCATGTTGCTCATGGAGGCAAGGCTGAGGACAAGGAGTGGATGCCTGTCACCAAGCTGGGCTGCCTGGTCAAGGTCATGAAGATCAAGTCCCTGGAGGAGATCTATCTCTTCTCCCTGCCCATCAAGGAATCCAGGCTCATTGACTTCTTTCTGGGGGTGTCCCTTAAGGATGAGGTTTTGAAGATTATGCCTTGTGCGGGTGCAAAAGCAGACCCGCACTGGCCAGCAGACCAGGTTCAAGGCATTTGTTGCCATCGGAGATTACAACAGACACATTGGTCTGGGTGTTAAGTGTTCCAAGGAGGTAGCCACTGCCATCCGTGGGGCCATCATCCTGGCCAAGCTTTCCATCGTCCCCATGAGGCGAGGCTACTGGGGGAACAAGATCGGCAAACCCCACACTGTACTGTGCAAGGTGACAGGCCGCTGTGGCTCTGTGCTGGTGCGCCTCATCCCTGCCCCCAGAGGCACTGGCATTGTCTCAGCCCCTGTACCTAAGAAGCTACTAATGATGGCTGGTATCGACGACTGCTACACCACAGCCCAGGGCTGCATTGCCACCCTGGGTAACTTTGCCAAGGCCACCTTTGATGCCATTTCTAAGACCTACAGCTATCTCACCCCTGACCTTTGGAAAGAGACTGTGTTCACCAGGTCTCCCTATCAGGAATTCACTGACCATCTTGTGAAGACCCACACAAGAGTCTCCATGCAGAGGACCCAGGCTCCAGCTGTGGCCATCACATAGTTTTGTGCAAGAAAAATAAAGCAAATTAAACCTTAAAAAAAAAATCCAAAACACAAGAAACAACAAGTGTTGGTGAAGATGTGGAGAAAAAAACCCTTATGCTTCACAGGTAGAAATGGAAATGTGTGCAGCCACTGTGGAAAACAGTACAAAAGTTCCCCAAAAGTTAAAAAATTAGGGACACCTGTGTGGCTCAGTCATTAAGCATCCAAGCCCTGTGTCAGGCTCTGTGCTGGCAGCTCACAGCCTGTAGTCGGCTTTGGATTCTGTATCTCCCTCTTTCTCTGTCCCTCCCTCAGCTCACGCTCACTCTCTCTCAAAAATAAATAAATATTTTTTAAAATTTTTAGTCAAAAAAATAATTACCATATTTTCCAGTAATTCCACTACTGGGTATTTACCCAAAGAATACAAAAACACTAATTCAAAAAAGTAAATACATCCCTAAAGTTTACTGCAACATTATTTACAATAGCAAATTAGGGAAACATGCCAAGTTTACATCAATAGATGAATGAAAAAGATGTGGGGTGTGTATGTGTACACACACACACACACACACACACACACACACACATAGTGGAATACTATTCAGCCATGAAAAATAATGAAATCTTGCCATTTGCAACAAAATGGATGGAATGAGAGGGTGAGAGAGTATAACACTAAGTGAAATAAGTCAGTCAGAGAAAGACAAATAACCATATGATTTCACTCATACGTGGAATTTAAGAAACAAAATAGACAAGGAAAAAATGAGACCCTCCCAAAAAAAAAACCAGACTCTTAAATCCAGAGAACAGACTGATGGTTACCAGAGGGGTGGTGGGGGATGGATGAAAGGTGAAAGGGATTAGGAGTACACTTACTATGATTAGCACTGAGTAATGAATTGTTCAATCACTATATTGTGCATCTGAGACTAATATAACACTATGTTAGTTACACTGGAATTATAATTTAAAAATTGAAACTAAGAATAAAATAAAAATTTATATAATAACACAATCTTCATATAAATAATTTGTGATAAACAGATCACATTTTCCTATCACTATTCAATTAAGTGAAAAAGAATAACTATAGGGCTCCGTGCTGACAGTCCAGAGCCTGCTTGGAATTCTCTCTCTGCCCCTTCCCTGCTCACTCATCACTCTATGATAGAAAGTTCTTTAATAAAAGTAAACAACTGATGAGGTAAAATTCTTATTTTCATAACAGTTCAACATTCAGACGTGTAAGTAATGACAGAATTAGACAATCACCATTATCAATCATTAATGAAAAGCAAATGTAGGCAATGATCATCAATGACAGCTAAATCCATCAGGGTGAAAGGCCTGGTGAGGTGGCTGAATGATCAATTTTTGAACCTTTGTACAGACTTTAACATCAGACATTATTTGCCACCCTACTGTAATATAGTATAAAATGCACAGTGCCACTTACGAATTGTTCTTGACAAAGACTCAAACCTAAGTCAGATCAAGCCTGTAGATTTACCCACTGTCCAGTCGAGTAACCACAAGTCACATGTGGCTACTGACCATCTGAAATGTACCCACTCTGAACTGAGATATGCTGTTAAGTGTAAAATACACAACAGAATTAAATTTCTTAAGTAAGCTTCACACCCAGCATGGAGCCCAATGCAGGGCTCAAACTCACAACCCTGAGATGAAGACATGAGTGAAGACCAAAGGTCAGACACTTAACCAACAAAGTCTTGCAGGTGCCCCTAAAATTTTTTAAAATTAAAATCTTATTAATATTTATACCAACTATATGTTAAAACAGTATTTTTGAAATCCTAGGTTGAATAAAATGTCATTAAAATAAATTTCGTGGTTTTACTCTTTTTAATCCAGATACTAGTATATGTATGTATGTAATCTCTACCTCCAACATGGGGCTCAAACTCACAACCCCAAGATCAAGAGTCGCGTGCTCCTCTGGCTGAGCCAGCCAGGCACCCCTAGAAAGTTTTAAATTACTTATGTGTCTTGCAGATGTGGTTCACATTAAATTTCTACCAGACAGCATGTTGTGCTCTAGAACTAACTGTGGTAGTTGTCCCCACATCCATGGGAAATACCATTCAAAGGTCCCTACTGCGTACCTGAAACCACACATAGTACCAAATCCTATATGTACTATGTTTTTTCCTACAAAAACATACCTATGATAAAACTGAATTTATGAATTATGCAAAGCAAGAGATTAACACGAATAATTAAAACAATTATAACACTATACTGTAATAAAAGTTGTATGAATGTAGTACTCTCCTTAATGCACTGTACTCACCTTCTTATGATATGTGAGATGATAAAATCCCTATGTGATGAAATGTGGTAAATGATGTAGGCATTGTGATGCAGAATTAGGCTACTACTGACCTACTGACAAGTCACAATTATAATCATCTGCTTCCTCCCAACCACAGTTGACTAACAGTAAATGAAACTATAGAAAGTAAAGCCACAATAAGGGGGGACTACTGTACCATTTTACAAAAAAATATGACAGATATAAAAACATATTAAATGAGAGGAACCTGGGTGGTTCCGTTGGCTAAGCATTCCAATCTTGATTTTGGCTTAGATCATGATCTCAAGCCCACACTGGGCTCCCTGCTGAGCATGGAACCTGCTTAGGATTCTGTCTCCCCATCTCTCTCTGCGCCTCTCCCCCACTTGTGGTCTGTCTCTCTTGCAAAAAATAAACACTTAAAAAAACATATTAAATAACATCACATAGATGCAATTAGCCAAATCCAAAATGTGAGAAAATCTACTAACAAATTATCTGTTTTAACAAATAAGTGGCAAAAAAAAAAAAAGGAAAAGAAAATTGCTATAGATTAAATGAGACTTAAGAGACACATCGAACTAATTCAATGTATAGATTGTGTTGAATACTGACTGGATATTAGAAGATACCTAAAAAATTGTTAATCTTTTTAGGTATGACAATGGTACTGCAGTTCTTTTTTTAAAGTTTTTTTTTTTAAACCAGAAAGAGAGAGACTGTGCATGTGAGTCAGGGAGAAGGGCAGAGGGAGAGAGCAAAAGATTCTCAAGCAGGCTCCATGCTCATCCCCAGAAGCCTGCAATCATGACCTGAACTGAAATCAAGAGTCAGATGCTCAACCAACTAAGTCACCCAGGCACCCCATAAAAGAGCCCTTATACCTTGGAGACACATATTGACATACTTATAGAAGAAATAAAATTATGTCTAAAATTTGTTTTAAAATAATCCAGGGATGGGACACATGAGTGGCTCAGTCAATTGAGCATCCAATTTTGGCTCAGGTCATGATCTCACGGTTCCTGAGTTTGAGTTCCACATCAGGTTCACTGCTGTCAGTGCAGAGCCTTCTTCAGATCCTCTGTCTCCCTCTCTCTCTGCCCCTCTGCTGCTCATGCTGGCTGGCTGGCTGTCTGTCTCTCTCTCTCTCAAAAACAGAAAAAACAAAACAAACTTGAAAAAAATAATCCAAGAGCACCTGGATGGCTCAGTTGGTTAAGCATCTGACACTTGATTTTGACTCAGGTCAAGAGCTCATGGTTCATGGGATTGGGCCCCACATCAGGTTCTGTGCTGATAGCATGGAGCACACATGGGATTCTCTCTCTCCCTCTCTCTCTCTGCCCCTCCCCTCAGTCATGCCCCTTCTCTCTCTCAAAAATAAATAAACTTAAAAAAAATAATCCAGATGAGAGGGTTTTTTTTTAATGTCTACTTATTTTTGAGAGAGAGAAAAACAGAGCATGAGCAGGGGAGGTGCAGAGAGAGAGGGAGACCCAGAAACCGAAGCAGGCTCCAGACTCTTGAGTTCTAAGCCATAGAGAAGCATTTAGATAAAAGTTGGAAGAAACACAAAACAATATTAACTTTATTAGTTGTTCTGGAGACACTGTTCTATCCTCTTGACTTTTGTGTAATTATCCATAATAAAAAGGTGTGAGTAGTTACTGATAATTAGTAATTACTACTAATTACTAGATTAGTAGTTGCCTGAGGACAGGATACCAATAGGAACAAGGTTTCCTTTTTGGAGTGATAGAAATGTTCTAAAATTAGACTGTAATGATGATGGTTGTGTCACTTTGAAAATTAACTAAAAATAATTCAAATGTCAACATAAATTATGGTATATAAGTTGAAATTCAATAAAGCTTTTTTTAAAATAAACATTAATTATCCTCCCTCCCTCTCTCTTTTCTTCTGTCGCTTACACATACACACACACACACATCTAGGAATAAATCTAACAAGAGTGTGAGGTCTTTCTTTCAAATTTATGTTTATTTTGAGAGAGAACAAGCAGGGGAGGGGGAAAGAGAGGCAGAGAGAAAATCCCAAGCAGGCTCCACACAGCACAGAGCCTGATGCGGGGTTTGAACTCATGAATCATGAGATCATGACCTGAACTGAAATCAAGAGTCGGATACTCAACTAACTGAGCCACCCAGGTGCCCCCAAGAGTATGAGATCTTTACAAAGAAATATACAAAATTTGATTGAAATAGATTAAAGAAAACCTAAATAAATGGAGATCCCATCCACCTGAAATTCTTTTCAAAATGATCTATAAATCCAAAGTAATTCAATCTAATTTAATAAAAATCCTGCAGGATTTCTCATAGACTTGACAGGCTGATCCCAAGGTTTACATGGAAGAGCAAAGGACCATGAAAAGCCAAAACATTCCTAAAGACCATTCCTAAAGCAGTTGACCCTAGTAGATTTTAAGACTTACTTTAAATAGCCGTAGTAATTTAGCCAGAACAAAATTTATATAAATAAATTTAAATTAACAGCCCAGAAATAAGCCCATGAAAATTTGATAATGGTAGCATTACAGATCAATGACAATGTACAGAATGAACATGTGCAGGTGGATGTACACACATACTTCTAGAGGCAGAACTGCTGGGTCTTTCAGTATGTACATCTTCAATTTTACCAGATAATACCAAAAATTTTCCAGTCAACATTCTCATGAACAGCGTAAACGAATCTTGTTCTGCTACATCCTTGTCAATACTTGGAATGATCTAACTCTTTAATTTCTGCAAATCTAGTAAGTGTAAAAACTTTGTTTCATTGAGTTTATAATCTGCATTTCTTTGATCTCTAATGAAGCTGAACATCTTTTTAGTAGTTTCTTGGCTATTCTTGTTTCCTCTTTGTGAAATGCCTATTCCTGTTACTTTTCTATTTTCCTATTGATTTGTCTTTTCCTTACTGGATTGTGGGAGTTCTTTCTTTTCTCAGTTATATATGTTACAAATACCTTCCAATTTATGGTGTCTGTTTGCATTTTTCTTACATTCTTTTTTAAATTGAGATATAATTCACATACTATAAAACTTACTCAGTTAAAGTATGTGTTTCAGGGGCACCTGGGTGGTTCAGTCAGTTAAGGAGATGATCCCACAGTTCGTGAGTTCGAGCCCTACACTGGGCTCTGTGCTGACAGCTCAAGGCCTGGAGCCTGCTTCAGATTCTGGGTCTCCCTCTCTCTGCTCCTCCCCACTCGCGCCCACTCTCATGCTCGCGCACTCTGTCTCTCTCTCTCTCTCTCTCAAAAATAAATAAACATTAAAATAATAAATAAAGTATACATTTCAGGGTGCTTGGGTGCCTTAGTCGGTTGAGCATCCAATTCTTGATTTCAACTCAGGTCATAAGCCCGTAGTCATGAAATAGAGCCTCAAGTCGTGGAGTCGGCTTGGGATTCTCTCTCTCTCTCTCTCTCTCTCTCTCTCTCTGCCCCTCTCCCGTTTGCACACTATCTCTAAAATAAAATAAAATAAAATAAAATAAATCTTTAAAAAAACATATAAAATTCAATGGTTTTTATATTCAGAGTTCTGCAACCATCACAACTCTCTAATTCCAAAACATTTCCTCACCTTGACAGAACAGCCAAAAAGCATATTTTCACTTTACATATTGCTGCTTAAAAATTATTTACATTTAAAATAGTGCAACTAGGGGCCTCTGGGTGGCTGAGTCAGTTAAGCATCCAACTTTGGCTCAGGTCATGATCTCACAGTTTCTAGGTTCCAGCCCTATCTCAGACTCTGTGCTGACAGCTCAGAGCCTGGAGCCTGTTTGGCATCTCGCCCTCTCGATCTGCCCCTCCTTGACTCATGTACAATCTCTCTTTCTCTCAAAAATAAACATTTTAAATAAATTAATAAATAAAATAGTGCCACTTAATATTACATTCAGTTCAACTCAGATGCTTATTTATTGAGCACCTAGTATGTAGAAAGCACTCTGAAATATAAAACAAGAATATCCAAAATATAGTTCTAACTTTCAGGATCAGAGAGGGAGCCTAAAAATCAAGTATGTTCAGTAAAATACTTTCTTAAAAATTTTTTTAATTCTAAAAAGTATCAAACATATATAAAAGTAGAGAGAATAACATAGTAAATTCTTTTGTGGCCAACTTTAGCAATTATCAATATAAAACATTTTCTAATGCTACTATAAAATCAAGCTAACAACACTCCTGAAGACCTCCACTTGAAAGTCTTTTTTTCTTTACTATAACCATAACAGAGTACAAACTGGAAAACATGGAATAATATAGACTATCCTGCGGTAGCTACTTTCATATTCTTTCTATCTCACTTATCTCTTAATTCTATACCAGATCCCCCAAAACCTAGTCTGAGAAATGCTGAGCCCTCCTTAGAAGGAGAAGAAAGGGAAAAAATTAAATTAGCTAATTGAATAATGCAGAACTGTCATTAGTATGCAGAGGAAGAATAAATGGCTAGAAACTCACATACTGAAATTTTTCTCATTATATCTACTATTTATTAGTTTAAAAGGGGATCAATTATTCTTTCAACTCAATGCCTATATTGACAACTAACTTTTCCATAGTTTCCATTTTTATCATATTAATTTTCTCAGAAAAACTATAGTAATATAAACAGTGATTCTGGTGTTAATTGGTATGAATCCCAAGTATGCTGCTTCAAGCTGTGTGATTCAGCAAGTTATAGTAATTCCTAATGCTTGTTGGAATTAGTTTGTTGCAGACTGTTGGAATCTGTAACACTGAGCTATTTCCTACTTTCAGAGGGCTGTTAAATGGGTTTAATGTCATAAAGTATATATACTTGATATATACTAACTGATATTTGATATATGCTATTGATTCTCTTTTCCCATCATTTCCTGTCAGGTGTCACTTACCTTGACCAATTTACATAAAAGTTCTTCCTGCTTGGTATGAACAATCCACCTTGCTTCAACTATACATACATATATAAGTGAGAAAAGCAGGGGCACCTGGGTTAGGAGTCTCAACTTTGGCTCAGGTCATGATCTCACCGGCCAGAGTGTAAGCCTTGTGTCGGGCTCAGCTCAGACCTTAGAGTCTGTTTTAGATTCTGTATCTCCCTCTCTCTCTTTGCCCCTCGCCCACTTGCGTGGGTATGTGCTCGCTCTCTCTCATTCGTTCTCAAAAATAAACATTAAAAAAATTTTTATAAAGCATCATCTTTACATTTTCTATATTTTATTAATATAAAACACATCAAAGAAATGCAACTAAAATCATGGACTATTACTGAAAATCAACAACAGCAACTTTATTTTTAGTTTACTGCCAATAAAGTATGTATATTTTAATTATTTAATGATAAGCACTTGCTATGTCAAGCACTGCACTAAATATGTTTCACATATAATTTGATACCTGATGCTCAAAATAACCTTATCATTATTTCACAGAAGAAGACACTGAAGTTTAAAGAAGTTAGCTAACTGGTCCAATGTCATCTTAGACCAGGACTAATGTTACCTTGATAGAACTGGCATGTCTATCTCATATCAGGCTCTTATTCATGATTATTTATAAGTATTCCATTATAATGGCTCTTATCACTATCTAATATTTCCTTCTGGAGGCTATGGAAAAAACTGAACAAACTAACAGTTTTAAAACTAGACACACAAAACAATTTCTTTATTTAAAAAATGACAAAAATATGAGTGGCATTTCTCAAAAATAGACACTGCCTAGGAAAACCACTCCTGATTTTCTTTTCCTTATTAAAAATTTAGTAAGATAAGACCATATGATCATCTCAATACAGGCAGAAAAAACATTTTGACAAGTTACAACATGGTTTCATGATAAAAACTGTCAACAAAGCAGGTTTAGAGGAAACAGACCTCAACATATTAAAGGCCATATATGAAAAACCCATAGCTATAACATCATACTCAATGACAAAAACTGAGTTTTTTCTAAGATCAGAAATAAGACAAGAAAACAAGACAAGGATATCACTCTCACCACTTATTCAACATAGTACTAAAATTCCTAGCCACAGCAATCAGACAAGAAAAAGAAGTAAAAGGCATCCAAATTATTAAGGAAGAAGTAAAACTTTCACTCTATGTAAAAGACATCATACAATATACAGAAATCCATAAAGACTCCATCAAAAAGTTAAATTGATAAAACTAAATTGATAAATTAATTCAGTAAAGCCACAAGATACAAAATTTATAGAAATTTGTTGCACTTCTATACACTAATGACATAGGAGAAAGAGAAATTAAGAAACCAATTACATTTATAATTGCATTAAAAATATTAAATGGTGAGCATTAAGGAGGGCAATTGTTGGAATGAGCACTGGGTATTATATGTAAGTGATGAATCACTGGGTTCTACTTCAGAGACCAATACTACACTGTATGTTAACATGAATGTAAATAAATTAATTTTTTAAAAAATTTAATAGTAAAATACCTAGAAATAAATTAACCAAGGAGGTTAAAGACCTGTACTCAGAAAACTATAAACACTGATGAATGAAATTCAAGATGACACAAACAAAGATATTCCATGCTCACTGACTGAAAGTACTGTTAAAATATCCATGGGGTGCCTAGGTGACTCTATCAGTTAAACATCCAACTCCTGGTTTTCGCTCAGGTCACGATCTCACAGTTTGTTGGATCAAGCCCTAAAGGGGGCTCTGAGCTGACAGTGCAGAGCCTGATTAGGATTCTCGCTGTCCCTCTCTCTATGCCCCTCCCTTGCTGACATTGCTCACTCTCACTCGCTTGCTCTCTCGCTCTCACTCTCTCTCTCAAAATAAAGAAATAAACATTATTTTGAATAATGTTTGAAATAAATCTCATCCTAAAAAGTTACCAGAACTGGTTGGGATCTAGACTTAAATATTTAAGTCCTATTTCTTTAGGTTACCTTTTTCTTTCTCTTTCTTCCTTCCTTTCTTTCTTTCTTTTGAGAGAGACTAAGAACAAGCAGTGGAGAGGGGCAGAAGGGAGAGAGAGAAAGAGAGTGTGAGAGAATCCCACGCAGACTCCACATACAGCATGGAGCCTAACACAGGGCTCTATCCCATGACCCTGAGATCATGCCCAAAGCTGAAATGAAAATGAGCCACCCAGATGCCCCTAGGTTACCTATTCTTACAAGACCAGTGCTCTAACCCCTGAGCTATGGAGCCAACAGCTAGGTTACCTATTCTTAAATATAAGTGCAATAATTACATGTACACAAGGATATTTGCTTTCTTTATATTAAAAGAAATAAATATTTCCAGATCCCAAATGATCAGAAAATGTGTACACATTGTTTTCTGATACCTGCAACACTACTAGTAAGTTACCTTCCCTTCCCTCCATTCAGGGATATTTTGATGAAGTCACACTATTAGCCTAGAATATCTGGAACAAAATTATATTAATACATACAAGTAAATCTGTATCTTTATGAAGGATGATGGCACAATATGAGACCAATGGCCAAAAAAAAAAAATCTCTAACAGTGTATTTTAATATTTTCTTGGGGCATCTGGGTGGCTCAATTGGTTAAACATGCAACTTCGGCTCAGGTCATGATCTCACAGCTTGTGGGTTTGAGCCCCACATCAGGCTCTATGCTGATATTTCAGAGCCTGGAGCCGGCCTTGGATTCTGTGTCTCTCTCTCTGCCCCTCCGCCATTCGCACTGTCTGTCTGTCTGTCTGTCTGTCTCTCTCTCTCTCAAGAATAAACATTAAAATATTTTTTAAATATTTCCTCAAAGAATTTTTGAGTATCAAAAAATTCGTATACCTGATCATAATATTCGTAAACTGTACAAAGTGTGACCTATCATTAAAAGATCAAATTTATTATAATACTAATGAATCTTAAGTGAATGACAACATGTAAAGTCAAAACTATTCTTATGGATTTGAAATGGCCTCCTGCTTGTCTTACTACCTCCATGCTATGCAAAGATCTATGAAAATATTGAGAAACTATACAAATAATTCACTAAAAGCTAACTGACAATTAAATCTAATTAGAGAAAAATATTAGGTAAGAAGAAAATATAACAGGAAGTCAGAAGGCATCTCCCTTGTGACTAGTGGGCTAATAGCAAAAGGTATAAAACATGCCTAATTAGCTACCCAAAAAGAGAGAACAGAAAGATGGGGTAGATAAATATTTAAGGAAATAATGAATACAAATTTCCCAAATTTGATGAAAGACACAAATTTCAGATTCAAAATGAAAGAGAATATCTCCCTAAATCCTACAGACATTACAAGGATAATAAAGGAATATTATGAACAATTTTATGCCAATTAGTTTGACAATATGTATGAAATAGATAAGTTCCTGGACAAATACCACTTATCAGAACTTATATAAGATGAGATAGAATATCTGAATAGCCCTATATCTATTAAAGAAATTGAATTTTTTATCAAAAACTTCCCCCAAGGGGCATCTTGGCTGGCTCAGTCAGTAGAGCCAGTGACTCTTAATCTCAGGGTTGTGAGTTCAAGCCCCACATTGAGTGCAGAACCTACTTAAAAACTTTTTAAAATTAAAACACAAAAACCTCCCCCCAAAAGGAAACTCCACACCAAGATGGTTTATCTGGTGAATTCTATCAAACACAAAGAACATTGATCTTAATACAAACTCCTTCAAAGAATGTAACAGAACATTTTTCAACATTTCATGGGATCAATATAACCCACTAATAAAACCAGAGATATTATCCAAAGAGAGAGAGAGAGAGAGAGGGAGGGAGGAAGGGAGACAGGCATGGGGACCAGGGTGAAAGAAAAAAAAAAAAAGACTTATAGGCTGACATCCTGAACACAGATGTTAATATCTAAGACAAAATATTAGCATAATGAATCTAGCAATATATAAAAAGGTAATATATCATCAGTAAGGGAAGTTTACCCCAGGAATGCAAGGTTGATATAAAAAAAATTTTAGGAGCACCTGCGTGGCTCAGTCAGTTAAGCATCAACTTCAACTCAGGTCATGATCTCACGGTTGATGGGTTCAAGTCCCACATCAGGCTCTGTGCTGACAGCTCAGAGCCTGGAGCCTGCTTCAGATTCTGTGTCTCCATCTCTCTGCCCCCTCCCCTGCTTGTTCTCTCTCTCTCTCTCTCTCTCAAAAATTTAAAAAAATTTTAAAGAATGTAGTTCACTGTTAGAATAAAAGGCAAAAATACAACCATTTAAATAGATGAATAAAAAATATTTGACAACATTCAGTATCCATCCATGATAAAACTCAGAAAATTAAAAACAGAATGGAACTTCCTCAGCCTGACAAAGGGTGTGTAAAAAATCTACAGGTAGCTGGGCGCCTGGGTGGCTCAGTCAGTTGAGCATCTGACTTTGGCTCAGGTCATAATCTCACAATTCATGGGTTCGAGCCCCACATTGGGCTCACTGCTGTCAGCCTGTTAGTAAAGAGCCTGCTTAAGATCCTCTGTCCCCCTCTCTCTGCTCCTTCCCCACTTGTGCTCTCTAAAAAAAAATAAAGAAAACATTTTTTAAAATCTACAGCTAGCATCATACTTAATGGTGACATTGATATTCTCCCCCTAAAATCAGGTACACAGCAATGTTCATTCTTACACTTCTATGCAATACTGCACTGGAAGTTGTAAACAATGCAACATGGCAAGGGTAGGGAAAAGCATAAAGAGAGAAGTAAAGTGGGGTGCCTGAATGGCTCAATCAGTTAAGCATCTGACTTTGGCTCAGGTTACGAACTCACTATTTGTGAGTTCGAGCACCACATTGGGCTCTGTGCTTACAGCCGGAAGCTTTGGATTCTGTGACTCCCTCTCTCTCTGTCCCTCCCCTGCTCATGTGCTCTTTCTTGCTGTCTCTCAAAAATACACATCAAAAAAAAATTTTTAACTTTAATAAAAAAAAAAGTAAAACTGTGCTTAGTCACAAATGACATCATCTGTTTACACAGAAAATCCTAAAGAACATAAAACAATTACAAACTTACAGTTGTATTTTGCAGGTTACAAAGTCAACATATAAAATAAATTGCATTAAAATTTTTTTTAATGTTTGTGTTTGAGAGAGAGAAAGCAAGTGCATGCAAGCAGCAGAGGAGCCGAGAGAGAGGGGGACAGAGGATCCCAAGGAAGCACTGTGCTGAGAGCAGAGAGCCTGATGTGGGGCTTGAACTCAGGAATCATGAGATCATAAACTGAGCCAAAGGGAGATGCTTAACCAACTGAGCCACTGAGGCACCCCTCAATTGCATTTTTAGATACGAGTAGTAAATAATTTTAAAAAAATAGAATTTTCTAAAAACTGTATTTACAATAGCTTCAAAAATCGCAAGTTTTTTGGGAATAGGGGTGTCTGGATGGCTCAGTCTGTATAGCATGAAACTCTTGATCTTAGGGTCATAAAAAATTTATTTTCAGGAATAAATTCAATAATAATCATGCTGAAAACTAAATACAGATATACCTATATATGTCCATGGGTTAGGACACTTAATAAAGATATCTATTCTTCCTAAATTAATCTATATATATTCAATGCAATCCCATCCATATCCCCACCAGGAATACTGCAGAAACAGACAACTTGATCTAAAATTTGTAAGGAAATAAAAGACCTAGAAAATCAAAGCAAGAAAAAGAAAAACAAAGGTGGAGGACTTACATTACCTGATTTCAATACTTGGTATAAAACTAATCAAGATAGCATGGTTATAAGGGCGCCTGGGTGGTTCAATTGGTTAAGCATCTGACTTCGGTTCAGGTCATAATCTCATAGCTCATGAGTTCGAGCCCCATGTTGGATTCTGTGCTGTCAGCAAAGAGACTGGAGCCTGCATCAGATTCTGTGTCCCCTTCTCTCTGTCCCTAGCCTGCTCACACTCTCTCTCTCTCTCAAAAGTAAACAAACATTTAAAAAATTTAAAGACAGAATGGTTCTGGCATATGAATAGGCAAATAGATCACCAAACAGAACATTGAGAAAAATAGTTGTACAACCAAATGATTTTCAACAAAAAGTATTAAAGCAATCCAATGGAAAACCTTTTCAACAAATGGTGCCTGCCAGAACTGGATATCCATGCAAAAAAAAAGTGAACCTCAATCTCTAACTCACATTACACAACAACTAATTTCTAATGGATCAGAGGCCTAAACATAAAGGTAAAAACTAAAGGGCACCTGGGTGGCTCAGTCCTTAAGAATCTGACCAGCTCAGGTCATGATTTCACAGTTTGTGAGTTCGAGTCCCACATCAGGTAAGTTCAGGTGAGCTAGTGCCCCACTTTGGGTGAGCACAAGCCCCAATTCAGGTGAGCTAGTGCCCCACTTTGGGTGAGCACAAGCCCCAATTCAGGTAAAACACGAGACTCGCGTGAGCCCCGTTTCTCTCTCTCTCTCTCTCTCTCTCTCTCTCTCTCTCTCTCTCTCTTTGCTCCTGTGGGATTCTCCCTTTTTCCTCTCTCCCCTCCTCACTCCCTTTTGCCCTCTCTTTCTTTCTCTCAAAAAAAAAAGCTAAAAACTATAAAGTTTCCATAAGAAAACTCAGGAAAATATCTTTGCAACTTGGGGACAAAGGTTTCTTACAGCAGGAAAGCAATAACAATAAGAGAAAAACTGACACCAAATTTTTAAAATTCTGCTCATGCAGAAATCCATCTAAAAAAAGGAACAGACAATTCAAACAATAGAAAAAACATTTGCAAAACACATATCCAACAAATACTGGTTGATAATATATGAAGAATTCCTATAACTCAATAACAAAACAGACAGACACTACTATTTAAAAATGGGCGAATTAGGTGAATGGGTACTTTACAAAGGAAGTTATATAAATGACTAATAGGTACATGAAGAGGTCTTCAATATCACAAGTCATTAGGAAAATGCAATTAAAATCACAAGACACTATAACATACCCATAAAATAGCCAACATTAAAAAGACTGACAACACCAAATGTGAGTAAAGAGATGGGGCAACTAGAACTCTCATACATTTTTAGTGGCCACATAAAAAGGTATGTCAACTTGGAAAAACATCTGGCAGTTTCTTAAAAGCTAAATGGAGGTGTCTGGGTGGCTCGATCTAATTAACTTCGGCTCCAACTTCGGCTCAGGTCATGATCTCACAGTTCGTGGGTTTAAGCCTCGCATCGGGCTCTGTGCTGACAACACAAAACCTGGAGCCTGCCCTGGATTCTGTGTCTCCCTCTCTCTTTGCCCCTCCCTCGCTCATGCTCTTGCTCTCTCTCAAAAAACTAATATTTAAAAAAAATTTTAAAGCTCAAAAACTAAATGTATACTGGTCATGAGACTGAGCCCCAACTCAACCTCCACACTGACAGTGAGCAACCAGTTTGAGATTCTCTCTATCCCTCTCTCTTTCCACCCCTCCCACACCGGCACACACACTTTCTCTTTCTCTCTCAAAATAAATAAAGAAAACATTAAAAAAAAAAAAAAACTGGGGAGACTGGGTGGCTCAGTCGGTTAAGCATACAACTTTGGCTCAGGTCATGATCTCAGTTTGTGGATTTGAACCCCACATCAGGATGTCTGCTATTAGCACAGAGCGAGCTTTGAATCCTCTGCCCCACCCCTCTATGCCCGTCTCCTGTTCACATTCTCTCAAAAATAAATAAATAAATAGATAGATAAATGCATACCTACCTAAAGACTCCAGCATTTCTATTGCTATTTACCTCAGAGAAATAAATGCTTTCTATAGCACATATCTACAGAAAGTCTTGCACAAGAATGCTCATAGTAGCTTTATTCATAATAGCAAAAACTTGCGAATAGCTCAGATGTCCATCAACAAAAAATGTGGCACATTCATATAATGGAGTATCACTCAGTAATAAAGAGAAATAAACTACTAATACATAGCAAAATGGATGAATCTCAAAAGACATGCTGAGTGAAAGAAGCCTTACAACAAAGAGTATGTATGTATGCTTTTTTTTAAGCAATCACTACACTCAACATGGAGCTCAAACTTAAAACACCGAGAAGAGTTGCATGTTTCATTGAGCCAACAAGGCACCTCAAAAGAGTATATATTGTATAATTTCTTTTACAAGGGATTTTAGAAGAGGCAAAATTACATCTATGGAGGAGAAAACTGTGGTTCCGCTGGGAGACATGGGTGGGGACTGACTGAGAAAGGACATGAGGAAACCTTCTAGAATCAGTCATGTTCTAATCTTCATAGGGGTTTTGAGCTACGAAATACAAGCATTTGTCAAAAATCATCAAATGGTACAATTAAGATGTATGCATTATAATGTATATAAAGTTTACTTTACAAACCCTAAATATTGAACAGTAGCATATTATTTATTTAGATATTTAGAAGGAAGGTCTACAACTAACTATAAAATACAATCAAAATACAATGGATAGAAGGATCATAAATGGATAAAACATGTGAAAAAGCAAATACTAAAACCTTAATAGTAGAATCAAAGCTGTGGGTGTTCACTGTTGGATTCCTTCAACTTTTCTGTATGTTTGGAAATTTTTATATATGTTGCAGGAAAAAAGTAAATAATACTGGATCAAAAGATAAGGTCAGTGTCAAGTTAAAGTCCTACAGAAATGTAAATGTAACTTAAATGTAAGTTACTGAAGGTATTCAATCATTTAACATTTTTAACATTCCAAACTTTAACACAGCTGAAAGACTATATATGTCTGCCCAATTTAAAATCGACCTAGACTTGACCTTAGGTGACATTTATTAAATGTACTTATCACGGGACATGTGGGTGGTTCAGTTGGTTGAGCATCTGACTCCGGCTCAGGTCATGATATCATGGTTCATGGATTCAAGCCCCCCATCAGGCTTTGCACTGACAGTGCACAACCTGCGTCAGATTGTCTGTCTACCTGCTTCAGATCCTCTGTCTCCTTCTCTCTCTGCCCCTCCCCACTCACCCTCTCTCCCCAAAAATAAACATTTAAAAAAGGAATTTATAGCATAAATACAGAATAACAAACTAAAGAATAACCATGCCGAAAAATAACATTTTGTAATCAACCCAAGTGATAATAACTCATATTTCAACTGTGATAATTCAAGGTATTATAATAAGACAGAAAACCTTAGATATATTTAAAATGTAATATATAGTCAGGTTATATGGACAAAATGGATAATAAAAACTTGTAATTGTAGAACTGTATATATATATATACATAAGCAAATAATATTATAACATATTTAACATAAAACTTACACTCCATATTTCAGGTGTAGTTTCTTATTCTATAAAGTTAAACATATTATAAAAGCATTTAAAACACATTTTAAAATGTGAGATGTTAAAAAATAAAAATGCAAAATGTTAGTGTATTATATACAACAGTGTACACATATGTAAATTATTATATTTTTATCTATAAAGAGGGAGAAATCATAGGAATCAGCAGAGAGAGACAGTGAACAATAAGATAGGGAGTTAAATCAGGAAAGTTCAAGAGGAAGAAATACGAGAACCAAGTTCAAATGGAATAAGAAAAAAAGACAGGAACACAGTATCTGCTAAGCCAACATAATTATTAAAAAGCCACTAAATATGGCTTCATGTACAGTAAAATAATCACTGCTCAAGGTATTTATATAACCCTAATACATAGGGAAGACCAAAGTTGTAAACAATCAATTGCGGTAGAAAGCAGGATATAGTGTCATGTCCTTGAAAGAAAAAAAGCAAAATAAAAGCTCAAAGAGAGAGATATACTTAAATTAGAATCTTCCAGGAACATTTCAGAGAGGAAACACACTTAAAAGGCTCCCTAGGAGTATCCACAGGTAGAAAGGAGAGGGAAGGCTAATCTAGGGAAAGGGAAAGACACATTCAAAGAAAGACACAAAGGTAGGAATAAAAATGGTGTAGTGTGGGGAAGAAGCAGGCAAAAAAAGAAAACCGTTAAATATAACCTGAGTGGAGAATTACTTCCTAGACCACATTAAAATGAAATTAGGCAGAAAGTTCATGTGGGGAATTATGGAAAATAAAATGGGTAAGGATGACAGAGGATATTGATAGAGTAACAGACTTCAGCTGAGCCTTAGCTTTCAGTAAGTAGATCCACCTATTCTACGCTCCTTGGAATCAGTCCCTCTCATCACCTACCTAACCTCTATGTATGCAGTGTGGCCCATTATGATTAAGTTCCCAAAGCTTACCCATCATAACCTCTAGAAGGAAAAGCCTGCCCCACTCACATAAGTCGTGAGTGTACATATTAAGTCAATCCTGAAAATCTGGAATTTTGTGCTTAAATAGAATGAAATATTCGTATATAAGGTGAAATTTTTTTCAGCTAATGAAGTAACTTGAATTTTTTGGAGTTAAAAACTTCCTTGAGAATCTAATAAAAGTTCTTCATCTTTAATTCAGCAGATACTAAGCACATACACCAAGTACTGGGGATAGAGCTAAGAACAGGACAGAGACAGTCTATGCGTTCATAAAATGTATAGTTGAGCAGGAAAGACAAAACGTTATTAAACAATTATAGGCTGCCTTCTCTGGTCATCTAAACAAAGTTTCCTGGGTACCTGGGTGGCTCAGTTGGTTGAGCATCCAACTCTTGAATTCCACTCAGGTCAAGATCTCATGATTTGTGAGACTGACCCCCATTGTCTGGCTTAGCGCTGACAGGGAGGAGCCTGCTTGGATTTCTTTCTTTCTCTCTCTCTCTCTATATATATATCGATATATAGAGAGATATATCGATATATATATAGAGAGAGAGATATATATCTCTCTCTCTATATATATATAGAGAGAGAGAGAGAAGTTTTTAATGTTTAGATCATAAACTCTTTTATAGCAGGAACCATATCTGCCCTTTTCAGTGTCACGTGCATCACAGTATCTGGCACAAAGTAAGTCCTCAACAGGAGCACCTGTGTGGCTCAGTCAATTAACAAAGTAAGCTCTCAATAAATGTTTGCTGAATATCTCATTTACTCAATAAAAATTTCCCAAGTACCCAGGAACTACCACATATTGTGCTAGAATGAAAATTCTATAGAATTTAAGAATTTCATTTTCTGGTAGCAAAAATAAAATAAACACAAAACTCTAAAACTGGACCACATCTTATACTACAGACATGAAACCACAAAACTCCTAGAAGAAACCACAGGTGATTAGCTCCTTGTAAATAATTTCTTGGATTTGACACCAAAAGCAAAAGCAACAAAAAAGCAAAAATAAACAAGTGGGGCTACATGAAACCAAAAAGCTTCTGCACTTCAAAGGAAACCATCAAGAAAAAGGCAACCTACCAATAAGAGAAAATATTTGCAAATCATCTATCTGGTAAGGAATTAATACCCAAAGTATATAAGGAACTTATACAACAGTAAAAAAAAAAAAATCCAATTTGAAGACAAGTAGAGGATCTGAACATTTTTTCAAGGAATACATAAATGGCCAATAGGTACATAAAAATCACAAGCTATCACCTCACATTTGCTAGAAAGGCTATTACCAAAAAGACAAGCAGTAGCAAGTGTTTATGAGAATGTGGAGAAAAGAGAATCGTGCATTATTAGTGGGAACGTAAACTGGTGCAACCACTATGGAAAACAGGTTGGAGATTCCTCAAGATATTAAAAGAACTACCATATGATCTGGCAATTGCACTTCTGTATCATTTATCCTAAGTAAACAAAAACACTAACTTAAAAAAGTTATCTCCACCCTTGTGTTCACCACAGCCTGAGTTAGGATAGCCAAGACTTGTGGCAACCTAACTATCCACTGAGGGATGAAGAAACCTTTTTTTAAATGTGGTAGACACACAAAAACCAGAATATTATTTAGCCATAAAAAAAGAAATCTTGCCATCTGCAATAACATGAATGGACTTTGAGGGCAATGTTTTAAGTAAAATAAATCAGATAAAGACAAACACTGTGTGATTTCTACTATATATGAATTCTAAAAACAAAAACAAAAACCATACTTATACAGAGAACTGACCGGTGGTTGCCAGAGGTGGGGTTGGGGGACACTATAGGATCGTAGCTGATTCTTTTTTGATACAAGATTGTACATTGAGACAGAGAAGTCAGCTAGTGAATTATGCAATTCCTGAGATTACCTCAGAGAGACACGTGGTGAAAGCAATGGAAATTTAAACTACTAAGAGTGAAGAATGTAAACAGAAAAACTAGAAGGTAGAGTAATGAACACCTGAACTAAGGTGATTGCAGTAAGACCAGAAAGGGAATCTGGGACGCATTTCAAAAAAGTGACAGAATGAAGAGTGGCTAAAATGAACAAATCAGGAGACTATAGATGCTGGTGAGGATGTGGAGAAACGGGCACCCTCCTACACTGTTAGTGGGAATGTAAACTGATACAGCCGCTCTGGAAAACAGTGTGGAGGCTCCTCAAAAAATTAACAATAGGGATGCCTGGGTGGCTCAGTTGGTTAACGTCTGACTTCGGCTCAGGTCATGATCTCATGGTTCATGAGCTCGAGTCCGGCATCAGGCTCTGTGCTGACAGCTTAGAGCCTAAAGCCTGCTTCAGATTCTGTGTTTCCCTCTCTCTCTGCTCCTTCCCTACTTGTGCTTGCTCGCTCTCTCGCTCTCTCTGTCAAAAATAAACATTAAAAAAAATTTTTTAATTAACAACAGAACTGCCCAATGACCCAGCAATAGCACTGCCAGGGATTTACCCAAGGGATACAGGAGTGCTGATGCATAGGGGCACTTGTACCCCAATGTTCATAGCAGCACTTTCAACAATAGCCAAAACATGGAGGGAGCCTAAATGTCCATCACCTGATGAGTGGATCAAGAAGATGTGGTATGTATATACAGTGGACTCCTACAAGGCAATGAGAATGAAATCTGGCTATTTGTAGCAATGTGGATGAAACTCGAGGGTGTCATGCTAAGTGAAGTAAGTCAGGCAGAGAAGGGCTGATACCCTATTGTTTTCACTCATAAGTGTAACAGGAGAAACTTAACAGAGAACCATGGGGAGGGGAAAGGGGGAAAAATAGTTAAGGAGAGGGAGGGAAACAAACCAAAAGAGACTCTTGAATACTGAGAATAAACTGAGGGTTGATGAGCGGAGGGGAGAGGGGAAAATGGATCATGGGCATGGGGAGGGCACTTGTTGGGATGAGCACTGGGTGTTATATGGAAACCAACTTGACAATAAGCTATAAAAAAATAAATTAATAAAATAAAATAAAAATTACCAAAAAAGTGAGAAATTAGAAGATCATTGAATATAAGCAGGAATGGAAAAGAATGAGATAATTATGAGAAATTCTGAAGAGGTGCTATTTGATGAGGAAAGAGTTAGAATCTTGATTTGGATATACTGAAATGAAAAGTATATTGGGGTACCCAGGTGGTTCAGTTGGTTAAGGGTCTAACTCTTTGGTTTCAGCTAATGTCACGATCTCATGGTTCATGAAATTGAAGACTATTTTAGGTACCGGGCCAACAGTGGCCTGCTTGGGATTCTCTCTGTCCCTTTCTCTGCTCCTTTGCCACATGCTTGCTCGCTTGTGCTCTCTCTCTCTGTCTCTCACTTGCTCTCTCAAAATAAATAAACTTAAAAAAAAAGAAAAGTGAGTATATCTAGTCTGCTCTCGTGGAAATAATAGGCCTGAGTGCCAGTGAGACTATGAGGCTAGAAATGTAAAAGTCTACAATCCTAAGAGAGAAAAAGTTATTTTATTGCATTTACCAGGCAATCTTTCAGTACAAAACAGAGGTATATTTTATACAGTAGGTTTGACAGTCCATTTTGTGAAATATCATTATGAAAATTCTACATTTTGAGGATACAAAGGCAACATACCAAGTATCTGCCACCTCATTTTTAGGATTAATTCACATTAGCCATAAGTAAATTTACCATTTTATCTAAAGGCTGAATTCACTTTTATTCTTTACTTGATAGGATTTGCCTTCATAATAGCATACAAAGGAACACTCAATTTGTTTGCCCTAACTCCCTGTTGCTGTCACCAGAGAGAGGCAGAGAAAGGAAGAACGAGGCTTAAAGTCTTCAAAGTCTCACTGATAATACATTCATTGCAATTATGTTCTTGAATATGAAAAATTCTCAATACCACCAAGGAATCAGAGTAAAAACAAACTGAATATTCTCTGAAATGTTACTAAGAACATGGAAACTGATCAACTAACTCTAGTTAAAAAGAAGCAATTCAGGGAATTGGCATTTGGTAAAACGGATTGCTTCTGCTAAGTAAATATACCATTATTTACTCACAATTACATATGAATCTCTCTTGAAGCTACACCTTGATGAAAGAGTACTATTCTACCAAATTGAAGAGGCTCATTCTTCTGTCTAGGGCACACAAATAACTCCAGTCGCCTTGTTAATCTTGAGGAAATAGTCTCTTTGGATGAAAATCAAGGAAAGACTTTACCCAGTTAGATGTGCTGAAAGACTACAAAAATAGAAACCTGGAATAAGTTTGTATAAAGAACTGGCATTTTCATGCTTTAAAGAAAACTGCTATCTCTGAATGTGACAGAAGCCATTTTTTTCAGACTAGTAGCATTTCTAAATTACTGTTTCCTTTTAAGCATCATTTTATTCTCATCATTGTGATTTTCCTCTATTTCAGGCTATAATAATGAGTTGTAAATAATTATTTCAAATACTAAATGCATTTAATAATTCTACAATTGAAATAGCTATAGTAGCTGAACACTATTAACTACATATACATAAGGGGACTTCGATGTCTTGATCAGAAATGCTATTGTGTAGGAGCACCTGGTTGCCTCATGGGTTAAGCTTCAGATTCTCCATATCAAATCAGATCATGATCTCGAGGTCACGAGAGCGAGCTCCACATGTGACTCAGCCCCGGGCATGGAGCCTGCTTTGGATTCTCTGCCTCTCTCCGCCCCTCCACCACTTGCACGCTTTCTATTTCAAAATAAATCAACATTTAAAAAAATGCTATTGTGGGGGCGCCTGGATAGCTCAGTCAGTTAAGCGTCAGACTTCAGCTCAGGTCATGATATCACCGCTCGTGGGTTCCAGCCTTGCATCGGGTTCTGTGCTGGCAACTCAGAGCCTGAAGCCTGCTTCGGAGTCTATGTCTCCCCATCTCTCTCTCTCTCTACCCCTCTCCTGCTTGCACATTTGCTCGAGCACACCCGCACTTTCTCTCTCTCAAAAATAAACATTAAAAATTACATTAAAAAATGCTACTGTGTATATTCTTCCCAAAATACTAAAATGTATATCTTTACATCAAGAAATTTTGTTGTTGTTAATTTTTTTAATGTTTATTTATTTTGAGAGACAGAGCATGAGCGGGGAGGGGCAAAGAGAGAGGGAGACAGAATCTGAAGCAGGCTCCAGGCTCTGAGCTATCAGCACAGAGCCCAACACAAGGCTCAAACCCACAGACTGAGAGATTATGCCCTGAGCTGAAGTCAGACACGTAACCCAATGAGCCACCCAGATGCCCCTACATCAAGAAATTTTGTATTAAAGGTTTCTAATTCATTTTCCATTTCCTTTTTTTCACATTAAAAATTTTTTTTTTTAAGTTTAGTTTTGAAAGAGGGAGAGAAGGGCAAGGACAGAGATAGAAGGAATCCCAAGCAGGCTCCATTCATACTGTCCATACAGAGCCAAATGTAGGGCTCGATCCTACAAACCCGTGAGATCCCTACCTGAGCAGAAATCCAAATGAGCCACCCAGGGGCCCCTCCATTTTCTTTCTTATTACAGAAAGCATTTATTTACTGAATGAAACAATTTCTAAACTGGTTATGTATGCTCTCTAGACCCTTAGGAATAGCAATGCCACACAAAGTGAATAATATAAAATGGTTAGTTCAAGGGTTCTAAGAATAATAAATTATTAAAACTACAGGGATAAGTTAATTTCTGGATTCTCATTTTTTAAAAACATATTTTGGCCCAATAATGCATTTTCCTTAACAACCCATGCGTATTCAGAGAACTTTTGCACAAAATACTTAATCTAATACAGTTCACTACTGAAAGAATCTTGCCATTTAATAGTTTACACCCAATCTGGGACCCAGCGCTGTATGCCCTCTTTGCCATTAATTAACTACACAACTTTCAGCAAATTACCAAACTTCTTTGAGGTTTGTAGGAAAATTAAATACAACTATACACACACACTATTTGGCACATTTTCTGACCCATGGTCAGAGGTATCACCTGCTATTGTTATATTCAGTGGGCCAACAGCAACACACACACACACCCCAGAATTCCCCAAATCAAAATTATAGAAGGAGCCTCAAGATGATTTTCAGTATATGTTCAAAAGAAATTCTTCCAGAAATCTAAGAAGATTATCCAATGAAATGCTAATAGTTCATGCACAGAGATTATAACTGTGGTTATTTAAATATAAATAATTAGAGTAAACTCAAATATCAAAATAAGTGGCTGATTAAATATAACCTGCAGATGGAACATTAGGCAACAAGAAAATAATTTGGAAATCCATATAGCAATATGGAAAGTGTGTATCATATACTCATATATTGAGTGAAAGAGGCAAAATATATCATTGGTACACTATAACTGCAATTCTACAAAAGCTGTATGTTTATAAAGGAAGGACTAATAGGGAGTGGTGTCCAGTTGGCTCAGTAGGAGGAGCATGGGACTCTTGATCTCAGGGTTGTGAGTTCGAGCCCCACACTGGGTGTTAAAATTACTTAAAAATAAAATCTTTGAAAATAAAAAAGAGAAGACACAAATCAGTGAAACTGTATAAAATGAGAGGGTTATGCATTACTTTGTCTTTCATAATTTTTATATTCTTTTATTAAAAATAAACATTATACTATTTCTTTAAAAATCTGAGTGCTATGACAACTCAATGGGGAAAAGAAGTCTTTTTCAATAAATGGTGTTGGGACAAATGGATATCCACATGTGAAAGAATGAACTAGGACTCTTACCCCTACCAAGCATGAAAATTAACTCAAAATGGATTACAGATCTAAATATAAGGGCTAAAACTATAAAACTTTTAGAAGAAAACACAAGAGTAAATCCTCATGACCCTGAGTGATAAAAGAAAAAACCCTGAGTGATAAAAGAAAAAAATATATCAATTGGACTATATAAAAATTTAAAACATTTGTGCTACAAATGACACCATCAATAAAATGAAAACCCATATAATGGAAGAAAATATTTGCAGATCATGTATCTGATAAGAGACTTCTATCCAAGTCAGTAGAGCATGAAACTCTTAACCTCAGGATCATGAGTTCAAGCCCCATGTCGGGTGTAGAAATTACTAAAAGAGAGATTTATATTCAGAATATATAAAGAACCCTTACAACTCAATAACAAAAGACAAGAAACCCAAGTAAAACATGGTAAAGGATAAGAATAGCTATTTCCCCAAGAAAGATATATATACATGGCCAATTAAGTATATAAAAAGTTGCAAAACCAAGACATCAAAACTTATTTGAACTAAAAACTCTCTGTAGTCCTTACTAAGGTAGTAAATCAGCCTTGCTCAAATACTACACATACAAACTACTGCCTCTAAAGGCAGCCTGTTATTTTGTAGACACTAAAAAATTCATTCTTCCATCTACAATCTTTGGTCCCAGAGCTGCTTTATGGCTCAGTCTAATCATTTTTCTACATGACAAAAAAGCTGATATCACTATCATTTGGACAAATGCCAATCTTCCCACGTGGGGTACCTAAATCTGGATACATGGCAGGTATTGGCCTAACCTTTGGCCTAACAACAACCTTTGTTGTTTAGAAAACTATAATAATCAAATTTTGGCAGGAAAATCATGCTTCTGATTCATACTAAGTTCACCAAGAGTAACATTCCTTTGTCATAAATGCTCCCATTGGATTATCTCTCATCAATTCTTTCAACTGATATTTTTCAAACCAAATGCAGGATTATGTATTTAGTTATACTAAAATTCTTATTAAACCAATCTATTAAGTCCCTGTTGCTACAGACCTCCAAATTATATTCATTGCTTACGTAAAAATCAAGCTTTGTGTCATTTCTGGATTATGTTGTCAATGTCCTTACTTGATGCTCACGTCTATTCTTCCTAATATCAATACTACCTCAAAGGTTAGCTTTCTCACCTACAAATTCTCATGGCATCCTCAGATACAATTAGTTCCAGTTAAAGAATAAAGTCATTATTGAACAGTTACTTGCTTTCTTAATTTCATCTATATTGGACTTGAATTCTCCTTTACCAAATGATTTTTTTTTTACTTTTGTTCATCTTTGTACGTTTATTCATTTAATTTTTTAAAAATTTACATCCAAGGGGCGCCTGGGTGGCTCAGTCAGTTAAGTGTCCGGCTTCGGCTCAGGTCATGATCCCACAGGTTGTGGGCTCGAGCCCCGCGTCAGGCTCTGTGCTGACAGCTAGCTCAGAGCCTGGAGCCTGCTTCAGATTCTGTATCTCTCACTCACTCTGACCCCTCCCCTGCTCGCACTGTCTCTGTCTCTCAAAAATAAATAAAAACCATTAAAATTAAAAAGAAAATTTACATCCAAGTTAGTTAGCATATAGTGCAGTTATGATTTCAAGTGTCCCTTGATTCCTTAATGTCCCTTACCCTTCTAGCCCACCCCCCCTTCCACAACCCCTCCAGTAACCCTCTGCTTGTTCTCCATATTTAAGAATCTTTTATGTTTTGTCCTGCTCCCTGTTTTATGTAATTTTTGCTTTCCCTTATGTTCATCTATTCTGTCTTTAAGTCCTCATATGAGTGAAGTAATATTTGTCTTTCCCTAATTTCACTTAGCATAATACTCTCCAGTTCCATCCACATAGTTGCAAATGGCAAGATTTCATTCTTTTTGATTGCCAAGTAATACTTCATTTCTGTGTGTGTGTGTGTGTGTGTGTGTGTGTGTGTGTGTACACCACATCTTCATTCACTGATGGACGTATGGGCTCTTTCCATACTTTGGCTATTGTCAATAGTGCTGCTATAAATACTAGGGTGCATGTGCCTCTTCAAAACAGCACACCTGTATCACTTGGATAAATACCTAGTAGTGCAACTGCTGGGTCATAGGGTAGTTCTATTTTTAATTTTTTGAGGAACCTCCATACTGTTTTCCAGAGTGGCTGCACCAGTTTGCATTCCCGCCAGCAGTGCAAAAGAGATCCTCTTTCTCCACATGCTCGCCATCATCTGTTGTTGCCTGAGTTGTTAATGTTAGCCATTCTGACAGGTGTGAAGTGGTATCTCACTGTGGTTTTGATTTGTATTTCCCTGATGATGAGTGATGTTGAGCATTTTTTTCATATCTCAGTTGGCCATCTGGATGTCTTCTTTGGAGAAGTGTCTATTTCATGTCTTTTACCCATTTCTTCACTGGATTATTTGCTTTTTTGGGTGTTAAATTTGGAAGTTCTTTATAGATTTTGGATACTAGTCCATTATCTGACATGTCATTTGTAAATATCTTCTCCCATTCTATCAGTTTCCTTTTAGTTTTGCTGTTTCCTTCGCTGTGCAGCTTTTTATTTTCTTTTGATGAGGTCCCAATAGCTCAATTTTGCTTTTCTTTCCCTTGCCTCTGGAGACATATTGAGTAAGAAGTTGCTTCGGCAAAGGTCAAAGAGATTTTTGCCTGCTTTCTCCTCTCCTCCTCAGATTTTGATGGCTTCCGATCTTACACTGAGGTCTGTCATCCATTTTGAGTTTGTGTATGGTGTACAAAAAGGGTCCACGTTAATTTTTCTGCATGTCGCTGTCCAGCACCATTTGCTGAAAAGACTGTCTTTATTCCATTGGATGTTCTTTCCTGCTTTGTCAAAGGTTAGTTGGCCATACATTTGTGGGTCCATTTCTGGGTTCTCTATTCTGTTCCATTGATCTGAGTGTCTGTTTTTGTGCCACCAAATTATTTTTTATTATACCATACAAAATGCTCTCCTTGACAGAAAATATGGAAATGAAATAGGAGCCGTTAATACTAAGTAGGCATATATCACCTTTATTCTTATTTCTGAATAGAATTGTAAAATCTTAAAATTATCTTTCATATATTCCCTATATCTATAAATTCTGGATTTAAGCTGTTCTGACACTTAAATGTTTGTGTCACTCTTCTATATTCTAATCTTCTATAAGTATCCTTTTAAAACCTGAACTAGGATTGTTCCAAATGAAGTCAAAGCAGTTTTAGTTGCTTCTGCCTTTTTAAAACTTCATAACTATAATCTATAATTATACAATTTCACAATGATTTTTGAGTGTTTCCCAACTAATGTTTCCTAGTCTCAGGTCATAAGGCCATACCTGTAATTTTGTTCACTTTTCTAAAGTTTTATTCCTACAGGGGTACCTGGGTGGCTGAATCAGGTTAAGCATCTGACTTCAGCTTAGGTGATGATCTCATGGCTTGTGAGTTTAAGCCACATGTCAGGATCTGTGCTGACAGCTCAGAGCCTGGAGCCTGCTTGGGATTCTCTGTCACCAGCTCTCTCTGCCCCTCCTCTGCTCATGCTCTCCCTCTCTCAAAATAAACTTTTTAAAAGTTTTCTTTCTACAATCTAGATTATGCATGTATGTGACTACTTCTAGAACTCTCCACCTTAGCTATAACAAAATCTATAATGATATCGTCACTCTGTCTCCAAAAGTTTCTTTCATTCCTACACACCAAGCAATTCTTCATGGACTATAAATAGATCCGGAGCAGCAGTATCCTTCATTGTATCCTGTACCTCCCCCTAAATTATTTTTACTGACCAAATAATATTTTTGATTAAGAAAACTTACCTGTAAATAGAAAAAGGTTTTAAATATATCTGAAATCTCACCAAAGAAAAGCATTACTAATAATTTAGTAAATATTTTTCAAGACTTTTTCTCAAACACGTATTTCCTCCTTGCATTCTAACAAGATTTTTTTTTAAGCAGGATTCACTCCCAATGTGGGGCTTGAATTTACATCCCTGAGATCAAGACCTCAGCTGAGATCAAGAGGTAGATGCTTAACTGACTCAGCCACCCAGGCCAGGCACCTCTTTCCCCCTTACATTTTAAAAGAGAAAATGTCAACAAGGCAAGTATTTGTCAAACACCTAGTACTATATTTCAAATGAACTGGGTTGGCCATGAAGTTGACTGAGAAATCCTCACTTTTGTTCAAATGGTTTCCTACCAAAAAACATCTACCCTTACTCTATTTTATAAATCTTATGATCATGCTCTAGCCAATTATATTTATCATCATTGCAAGCATTTTAACAAAATTAGAATCCCATCAGAAACTCACTAATTTCGCTAATTATGAGTTATCAGAAGTATGGTTACATGTATCAATTTTAAGTAGCTTAATGGAATAGTATCCAACATAAAACTTAACTCTCAAAGAATAAACATAAAAAGCTATCAATATCCTGAGAAAAAGATTAATAGGTGGGAAAGGTTAAAACATGACTCAAATACCAGAAGCCATAAAGAAAAAAAAATAGCTGATTTCATCAAGTACAAGAATATAAACTTTTATACAGAAAAAGATTCCATAATAAAGGTTCAAAAGATATTTTATAGACTGGGAGAAGACATTTGCAACACATACCACTCAAGAGACTAATATCCATAAAACATAATGACTTCTACAAATCAGGGGTACCTGGGTAGCTCAGTTAGCTAAAAGTCCGACTCTTGATTTCAGCTCTCAGGTCATGATCTCATGGTTTGTGAGTTTGAGCCTCACACTGGACTCTGCACTGACAGTGCAGAGCCTGCTTGGGATTCTCTCTCTCCCTCTCTCTGCCGTTTCCCCACCAATGTTCTCTCTCTCTCAAAATAAATAAACACTAAAAAAAAAGATTTTCTACAAATCAATAATACAGAAGCATATAAATAAGCATTCATAGAAGAAATACAAATCACCAATAAGCATATGAAAATTCTAAACCCACACATTCAAATTGAACAGATATGTTTTCTCATCAGACTGGCAAAATTGATGGGGTGCTCGGGTGGCTCAGTCAGTTAAGCATCCGACCTTAGCTCTGGTCGTGATCTCCCAGTTTGTGAGTTCAAGCCACACGTTGGGCTCTGTGCTAATAGATCAGAGCCTGGAGCCTGCTTCAGATTCTGTCTCCCTCCCCTACTCATGCTCTGTCTTGCTCCATCTCACAAAATAAATAAACATTAAAAAAAAAAAGATTGGCAAAATTGAGGTTGAAAATGTCCGTGTTACCAACAACAAAACAAAAAGGCAAACTAGTGAATGGGAGAAGATATTTGTAAATGATGTCAATAAGGGGTTAAAATCCAAAATATTTAAAGAACTCATACAAGTTAACACCAAAAAAACAAGCCCATTAATAAATGGGCAAAGGAGAACTTCCTCTTTTTCTGGCTGGAACCATGGAGGGTGCTGAAGAAAAAGGTTCCTGCTATGTCAGAAACCCTTAAGAAAAAGTGAAGAATTTCGCAGAGCTGAAGATCAAGTGTCTGAGAAAAAAGTTTCCCAAAAGATGCTTCGAAAGGCAAGGAGGAAGCTTATTTATGAGAAGGCTAAGCATTACCACAAGGAATACAGGCACATGTACAGAACTGAGATTCGAATGGCTCGGGTGGCAAGAAAAGCTGACAATTTCTACGTGCCCACAGAGCCCAAACTGACATTTGTCATCAGGATCAGAGGTATCAATGGTGTGAGCCCAAAGGTGCAAAAGGTGTTGCAGCTCCTTCGCTTTCACCAGATCTTCAATGGCACCTTTGTTAATAAGCTCAACAAGGCTTCAGTTAACATGCTAAGGACAGTGAAACCATATACAGCATGGGACCCAAACCTGAAGTCAGTGAAAGAATTGATGTACAAGCGTGGTTATGGCAAAATCAACAAGAAGCGAATTACCCTGGCAATAACACATGGATTGCTCCATCTCTTGGTAAATATGGCATCAACTGCATGGAGGATCTGATTCATGAGATCTACACTGCTGGAAAACGTTTCAAAGAAACAAACAACTTTTTATGGCCCTTCAAGTTATCTACTACAGAAGGGGGAATGAAGAAGATGACCATCCATTTTGTAGAAGGTGGAGGCAACAGGGAAGACCAGATCAATAGGCTTATTAGAGGAATGAACTAAGGTATCTACCATGATTATTTATGTAATCTGGTCAGTTAATAAACAATGACTTTAAAATTTTTTTTTTTCTGTTTGGAGTATCATTGAAACTACTGTATTGTAAATGACGGAAAATAATTGCATATGTTAAAAAAATAAATTGTATAAAAAAAATAAAGTGCCATTTTCCATCTTAAAAAAAATAAAAATAAATTTTTTTTAAATAGGCAAAGGAAAATAGAGTTTTTTCCAAAAAAGACATATATGCAGACAAAAGACACATGAAAAGATGTTTAATATCACTAACCATCAAGGGAATGCAAATCAAAAACACGAGTGGGGCACCTGGGTGGCTCAGTCAGTCAAACATCTGACTCTTGATTTCAGTTCAGGTCATGATTTCATGGTTCATGAGATTGAACCCCACATTGGGCTCTTGGCTGACAGCGTGGAGACTGTTTGGGATTCTCTCTCTCCCCCTTTCTCGCCCTTCCCCCACTCACGTGCATGCACATGCTCTCTCTCTCAAAAACAAAACAAAACATAGTATCACCTCACATTTGTCAGAATGGCTAAAATCAAAAAAACAAATTACAGGTGTTGACAAGGATACTGGAGAAAAGGGAATTCTTTGTGCACTGTTAGTGGGAATGTAGACTGGTACAGCAACTACAGAAAACAGTGTGGATTAAAATTAAAAACAGAACTACCATATGATCCAGCAATTCCACTTCTAAGTATTTACCCCCAAAAATAAAAACACTAATTTGAAAAGATATGTGCATCTCCATGTTCGTTACAGAATTATTTACCATAGCCAAAAAAGGGAAGCAACGTAAGTGTCCACAGATGAATGGATAAAGATGTGTGTGTGTACACACAAAAAGGATTATTCTTCAGCCATAAAAATTATGAAATCTTGCCATTTGCAACATGAATGGGCCTGGAGGGTATTATGCTAACTGAAAATAAATCAGAGAAAGAAAATATGATTTCCCTTTCATGTGGATTGAACAAACAGAGAACTGGAATTGTCAAAAGGGAAGGGGTGGGGGATGGGTGAAATAGATGAAGGGGATTAAGAGGCACAACTTCCAATTATGAAATAAATCACAAGGATATAAAGTATAGCATAGGAGATACAGTCAATGGTCTTATAACTATGTACGTGCAAACGGTAACTAGATTTAATGTGGTAATCATTTTGTAATATATATAAATGGCAAATCACTATGTTATATATCTGAAACTAATATAATACTGTATGTCAACTACACTACTTTTAAAAAGGAAAATAGTGTTAACAGCATGGAAAAATCTTTTCCCTCATATACTATCAAATATAGTGCAAACTGATATAATGTGCATACCCTATATTGCAACAGTCTTACTTCCAAGAATTTATTCTACAATAATATATGTAGATGTGCACAAAGATCTATGTATAAGAATGGTCACTGCATGGACATGTAATGTACAGCATGAAGAATATAGTCAATAATATCATATTGACTTTTTGTGGTAGCAGAGAGTAACCAAATTTACTATGGTGACCATGAATGAATGCATAGAAAAATCTGAAAGTCCTTTTACAATATATAAATATATATATATATATATATATATATCAACATGTTGTACACCCTAAATTTATACAATATTGTATCAACTATATCTCAGTAAAGCTGGGGGAAAGTTAACAAAAACATGAAATGCCCAGGATCAATGAAAGGAAAGTTATTAAACTCTAAGGGGGAGAGCATAAAAATAACATCAATAATTTAAGAATGCATCTCATCTTTGCATAGAAAATATCTGAAAGGATATATATCAAATGATAAAGAAGACTTTTTACACTGTATCACATTAGCAATAACTTATTACAGCCAGCATGAGTTATTTGGTAAATATGCTCTCATTAGCTTTTAAATACTATACCTACTGGCCCTAAATTGGAATCACATTTGTCCAGTACAAGGGACATTACTGAATTATAGAATACTCATTTAAGAGAACGATACTTTTCCAACTTCAGGCTGCAACTCACTACTGAAATGCAAACCAGTTTTGGAGGGAGGAATGGGACAAGCATTTTTCAAAAAATAAATCACAAAAAAATATCAGAATGCACTGCACTTAGGAACTACTGCTTTACAACTTTTTAATACAATTAAATATTTATGTGTAGCCTTAATTGCAAAGTAAAATGTATTTAGTACATGGACGCTGAGCAAAATAACACTTAGACCCTTTGCAACCCTTTAACATTATGTTTTCAAGGAACATTTAAATGAAAATGCTCATGGGGCACTTGGGTGGCTCAGTCAGTTGAGCGTCTGGCTTCAGCTCAGGTCATGATCTCACAGCTCATGGGTTCGAGCCCCGCGTCGGGCTCTGTGCTGACAGCTAGCTCAGAGCCTGGAACCTGCTTCAGATTCTGTGTCTCCCTCTCTCTCTGACCCTCCCCTGCTCATGCTATCTCTGTCTCTCAAAAATAAATAAAAACCAAAAAAAAAAAAATTTTTTTTAAATAAATGAAAATGCTCACTTAAAAGTATTAAATGAAAACAAGCAGGGTATAAAACTTTATGTACATATATGTAAATAAGGTCTCTAGTTTTAAATATATTTGCATAAAAAAGTAATTGGGGTGCCTGGGTGGTTCAGTTAGTTGAACAGCCAACTTCTGTTCAGGTCATGATCTCATGGTTCATGAGTTCGAGCCCAGAGCCGGAATCTCTGCTGTCAGCGTGTAGCTCACTTCTGATCCTCTGTCCCCCCACCACTCTCTCTGTTAGCGCTCATGCTCTCTCACTCTCAAAAATAAACCAACATTAAAAACAATAGAGAAAAATATTCCTAAAGAACGGCTATTTGAAGTGGCAAAATACAAGTAATTTTTCTGTTCATGCAATTTCAAACATCCCTACAATGAGCATATTTCTTTAATAAGAAATAAAAATTTATTCAAAACATGTGTTATAGTGGCGCCTGGGTGGCTCCGTATGGTTAAGCACCCAACTTCAGCTCAGGTCATGATCTCAGAGTTTTGAGTTCGAGGCCCACGTCAAGCTCTGTGCTGACAGCTCAGAGCCTGGAACCTGCTTCGGATTCTGTGTCTCCCTCTCTCTCCATTCCTTCCCTGCTTATGCTCTGTCTCTCTCTCTCAAAAATAAATACAGTTTTAAAAAAATTTTTTTAAGTGTTCTATTTTACCACAATTTTAAAAATGTGTATGCATATATTCATTTATTCATCAAGTACTTATTGAATGAAAACCTGCTATGTACTAAGAATTCAGTATTCTAGGTATTAAAGACAGTATAGTGAGCAAAACAGAGTCTCTGCCTTATATTCTAGTAGAAAACTCTATATAGAATAAAACTTTGAGAAATAGGATATTATCATTCTTTGAACAGTTATACTTCTCTAAAATTAGGCACTCTTTTTTTATTTAACTTTTTTCTTTTATAGTTTATTGTCAAGTTGGTTTCCATATAACACCCAGTGCTCATCCCAACAAGTGCCCTCCTCCATGCCCATCAACCCCTTTCCCCTCTCCCACACTCCCATTAGCACTGTTTGTTCTCAGTATTCAAATGTCTCTCATGGTTTGCCTCCTTCCCTCTCCCCAACTATTTTCCCCCATCCCTTCCCCCATGGTCCTCTGTTAAGTTCTTCCTGTTTCACTTATGAGTGAAAACATATGGTATCAGTCCTTCTCTGCCTGACTTATTTCACTTAGCATGACACGCTCGAGTTCCATCTATGTTGCTATGAATTGCCAGATTTCATTCTTTCTCATTGTCATGTAGTATTCCACTCCATATATAAACCACATCTCCTTGATCCATTCGTCAGTTGTTGGACATTTAGGCTCTTTCCATGATTTGGCTATTGTTGAAAGTGCTGCTATGAACATTGGCGTACATGTGCCCTTACGCATCAGCACTTCTGTATCCCTTGGGTAAGTCCCTAGCAGTGCTATTGCTGGATCATAGGGGAGTTCTATTGTTAATTTTTTGAGGAGCCTCCACACTGTTTTCCAGAGCGGCTGCACTTGTTTATATTCCCACCAACAGTAGAGGAGGGTTTAGGCACTCCTCTTAACTATGCTTAAATGACTCCTACCCAACAGGTAAATGGTACTTTTGCAACACAATCAAGTCTTTGATTTACATTTTTTAAAACTTCCATATTTAGAATAAGTTTCATACTTGTGTCAAACTTGGAAAAGAAATATATCTTGTTCATTAAAAAAATAATGTTCATTCTTTTTCCACTATTAACAAAACAAAAAATATAGATCAAAAGATAATTGTATAAATATATCTTTTCCCATGTAAAATTAGTGACCCTTCAAGAGTTTCATAAGTAACTCAATGTTCACACTGCTTTTCAATTTACTAGATTATAAATTTGCACTGAAAAAATAAAAATATCTTAATTATGCTATTAAGAGCCATGTAATTAAACATACCCACGATCTTCTTATTCAAGATTCCTATTCCCCACCTCCCCTTTTTAGAAGCTTTTATTTATTTTTTTAAGTAGGCTTCATGCTCAACACAGAGCCCAACACAGGGCCTGAACCAAGGACCACGAGCCAAGAGACTCAACCAGCTAAGCCACCCAGGCATCCCTAGAAGCTTTTATTCTAAGGGTAAAAATCTCTCTTCTTTATTCTCCATTCCAGGTTTCACTCTAATTTAGGTCTCCTCTTCTTTTGAGCTGTCCTGGTTATAACAGAGGCTGGTGGTATTCAGTTAAACCTTTTAAACAAGTGAGTGTTTTTTAAACACAATTAGCATGTTAAAACACAGTCTAATATATAGTATTCATAACTTAGATATTTTTACAAGGTAGTTAAATCATCTTCAGCATTTGAGCCAAAGCAATTAATGGCATTTAAAATGTACAGTTTTCACAACTGTATCTGTTCTAATAAAAAAAAGTTAGTTATTAAAAAATAAAATAAAATGATTGATTTATATAATTAAAAATAAGAAAATTATACAGATCAAGAACAAATATTTTATTCATGTTTACCACAGAAACACCAATAAAAATGCACTCTTTTTATAGAGAAAAACCTTCATATATTATTCATCTTCTATATATAAATTTCAAATCATCACTATGCAAATTTATCTAGGTTTTTTATTTCATAAAAACCTGTCAAGTGTTCCAATAGCTTCCAAAAATTAAAGTTAATGGACTTTCACTTGGGTCAAGCAGTGCTTAAGTATTCCCCCAACACACTTTTTCTTTTTTTTACTACAAATGATCATCTACTACAATAAGAAATACCAAAATGACATGCTAAAAGAATCCTTTGACATCCAACTAATTTTAAGAAACCTTGATATTACTACATATAAGTAAAAGAACAGCATTAACACAATTTAAAAAAAAATAATGTTAAGATGTAGGCTGAATTTGTTTAAATTTTTTACTTGAAAATATTTGTCATCTTATTTCTATATAATGCTCTTAATAATGACTAAGACAACATTAAAGTAATTGCTAGTTTAAAAAACAGTATTATAAAAGTGGTTGAGTGTGGCCGTTGAAGCTACACCATATGGATTCATATCTTAGCCACTTACTGGCTGTGTGAATTTGGGACAAATTTCTTACTTAGTACCTCAGTTTCCTTACCTATAATGAATGTGCCTATTTCTTTTGGTTGTTGTGAGAATTAAGTGAATTAATATATGCAAATTACCTGGACCACAGTCCTACATTACAAGTATTACTTAAGCATTATCTTTATTACTACTATAAAAACAGTTTAAGTTTATAAATCTATTGCATAACACATTAGAGAAAGAGAACTACCTGGATGAAAATCTATACTGAATAAAAACCTGAGAAAATTATGATGCACCTACTGCATTAGGTAAAATGTAAAAATCCAAATTAAAATTTAGGTTACAACTTCTCCTTCCTACAACTTCTCCTAGTCTGTATCAATTTTAACAATGTTTATTTATGACAAGATAACTGGCATTCTATCAATAGTTCTATATTTTTAAAAATCACAGATAAAAACATTCAACAAGTAAATGTAAAACACAATGTGTTAAAGAAAAAATATATTGTTAAATGTTATCTAAACCACACTATTTCTTACAATAAAACTCTTAGTCCTAAACTGTATTATATGAAATTATGCCCTAAAAGACTTCTATGCAGATTAGAACATTCAATGCATCTTTTCTCAGTCTTTAGTTATTAAACCATGGTGCTTTACTTCAAATGTATTCACAAAACATGGTCATTAATATTCAAATCATTTACATCTATATATGCTTTTTAAAACTGAACATTCCAAAACATGGAACATCGACCTTCACTTACAGAAAAACTAACTACATTGAAAATATCTTCCTATTCATTTTTTTTCTATTTTATGCTCCGCTTTGCATGAAATGTTAATTTATTATTTTTAACATTATGCACATTTGCAATTTCATGTAAACTCAATTTTATTTTCTAAGTAGACTCCACACACAACATGGGGCTTGAACTCACAACCCCAAGATCAAGAGTCACATGCTCTATTGACTGAGTCAGCCAGGCGCCCCTCATGTAACCTAAATTTTAATTTGGATTTTTACATTCTCCCTAATGCAGTGGGTGCATCATAATTTGCTCAGGTTTTTATTCAAAACAAGATTCTTGGAAACCAAAAAAATTCTCATTCAGTAGATGTGGGCAGGAGCACAAGAACCTGCATTTCTAACAAAACATCCCAGATAATTCTCAAGTAATTCATGTCTAACACTGTACGAAACACATCTCTAATGATTTAGTTTATGATATGGATGCTGTTCTTTAATTCATTAAATATTAGCTCAGTGCCTTAAATGGACAAAGCTTAGTGCTATGGATCAAATATGAATTTTGCTGAAGGAAGGTACATATAGTTTAACAGAAGAGATAAAACACTCATATAAATGACATATAAAAAGGAAGGAATTATTGAATGTCTTCTAAAAAGATACAGATAAAATACTGGGGAGTTCAGGGAAGGGGATAATTACTCCCAGCTGACCTGTGAGAAATTCTAGCTGAAGGTAACATTGAATTTGAAATGAGTGTTGAAGGTTATGTCTTTAGATTGTAAAGACACAGAAAGTAAATTAATAATTCTCTCACTGAATGATAACTGTGTCTAATAATAAACATCTCTCCTTCTGACTCAGAAAAACCATTCCTAACTTTCTAAAGTTTGTATTTCTAATCTAGGTTTTGGTCCTATGTTGTCCTGTATACCCATCCGGTAGCTTGATGTGCTTCTCTCTCCAAACATGTCTGTGTTTTGAAAGGATCGCTTTTAGTACTTTTAGTATATTTATCCTATGAAAGATAAGTTCACACAGTAGATACTGATACACAGAAACACATTTATCCTTTCATAAATCTTTAGGAAAATAAAATTTAAGTATAATTGAAATGAAAACACTTCATGCAGTCTTCAGTTCTAAAATCTCCACACAAGTTGGCATCAGGTAGCATGATGAGAGGAAATAATAGGAAGGAAGGAAGGAAGGAGCGAGGGAAGGAGGGAGGGAGGGAGAGGGAGGAGAGAGAAAGAGAGGAAGGAAGAGATGAGTGAATACAGAGCTTACAATGCCAAATATTGACTGAACAAATGAATGAGTGAATGACTTCTGGGTTACTTCTCTGGTCTTTCTTGAGGCTTACCCTTCTTTATTCAGAGAAATAAAAGCCAGCCAGACAAGTCCCAAATGGGATATGCTTTCTCATCTCCATGCCTTTGTACATGGTAGTCTCTCTGTTGGAATGCTTTTTATTCCCTGCTCCTCTTAGCTACTTAATCTTCTAAACTCTAAAAATATAAACATCCCCTTCTATAATCTCATGTCCTACATTAGCACACGTGCCTCAATGTCCCCATAAAATCCTCTTCATCACTATGTCCTTAACTCTTTTCAGTCAGTATACAGCAAGAAAACAAACTCTGGAGTCAGACACACCTGAGTTCAAATTCTGATTTTACCATTTACTAGGTTACCTGCAAGGAGTTACCTAATGTTACTAAACATTAATTTCCTGATTTAAAAATAGAAAACAATTGCATTGTATGTGCTTAGTATATGACCTCATATATAACAGAGTTTACAATTTTTATTATACTCACATTGTACTGTACCTGCTGGTTAACTTACCTAACTTTTCCTCTAAACTGCACAGTTCTTGAGGAAAGGGCCATGTATCTTATTTCTGTATAAGCAGTAGCACAGTGCTTGGCATATGGTAGGTACGTAATTTTTTTTGATGACTAAATAAATATTACTCCCATTATAGGAAAGTTAATTTGCCACTTGAAATCTTTTCTGTAATGAGGTGGAAAACAAGTAAGTAAATAAACTCCATTAATATCGGTTTCACTAAAGGATATTGCCTTTAACTCTAATCATACTGTTTTTAGAATTTATTGTTACTTATACATATTAAAAAATACTAAATGATTCAATATCTTGCTTGAACATTGCTGGTCATGTATGCCTCAGGAACTAAATACCTATTTTTTGGTATCTATTAACCACAAATTACCAAGCCATACATAAGGCTATCTTTAGATAGCCTTAGATATTTAGATAATCACTTAGAAAAGTTATAGTAAAATAGTTTTAAAACCAAGGAAATTCTAAACATAGCAAAGCTTAATTAAAATCTCCCTTTATAGTCCTTAGGGAAATGAGAAGACATTTAGTTTCATAGTTTGGTAATTTTAACCTATGTAAGAGTATAAAGAGATACTAATTAATGTAATATTTAATGGACTTTTTCCATTTAATGTTTATTTACTTTTTTAATATCCATTTATTTTTCAGAGAGAGAGAGAGCAAGAGCAGGAGCATGGCAGAGAAAGTGGGAGACACAGAATCCGAAGCAAGCTTCAGGCTCTGAGCTGTCAGCACAGAACCAATGCAGGGCTCGAACTCACAAATTATGAGATCATGACCTAAGCTGGAGTTGGACACTTAACCAACTAGGCACGCAGGTACCCCATTACATTTAATGTTTAATTAGTTGGTTTGAATAAGAGTATAAGGCCTCATTCTGAGAAAATGCTTTTATATTTGACCTTTGGTATATTTTAACTTCAAAACATTTTTACAGAACTATGCTAGGTGGTATCACTTGTTCTATTTTCTCCTCCTTTCCTTGATAATTAAGGATAGTTTTGCTTTGGTATTATATGTTGAATATAAACTGGATATTTTAATATATAAAGTGACTTTGAAGGACAAGTTTTACTTTGAGCCATTTTTGATGCATTATGCAAAATAATGATTTTACGATGATTCCAAATCCATGTTACAGCATATGGACCCATGGAATTGTAATCCATGACACTTCTAGAATACAAGTAGTCACGGCTTTCTGTTATTGCTGCTTATTAAAAACTACTATGTATTTCACTGGCTTCTAAAAGATTACATACTGAATATACAACATTAATATAGACTGTAAATTAAGCAAAAATATTTCTCTTCTTGGGACTTCTGGGTGGCTCAGCCAGCTGAGCGTCCAATTCTTGATTTTGGCTTAGGTCATGAGCTCACAGTTCCTGAGGCAAAGCCCCCTGCATTGGGCTCTGTGCTGACAGCGTGGAGCCTGCTTGGGATTTTCTCTCTCCCTCTCTTTCCATCCCTCCCCTGCTCACTCTCTCATTTTCAAAATAAATAAACATTTAAAAATCTATTTTTCTTAATTAAAAAAAAAGTTTTTAAGATATATTTCCCAAAAGAAATACTACATTGAGTAGATTACTATATTAGGCATTAAAACTGTATAGGAAATAGGTGACTTTGTCTACTTCAACAATACTGAAATTGAAAGATCTAAAAAGAGTGGAGGATTAGCCAAGTACAAAATGGAAAAAAAAATCTACAGGCACCTTAGTGAGTGAATAGTGATATATTTGTTTGCCATTGTTATGAATGATACACCATGCTATATTTTTAATAAGAGTTAAGGAAAATATTAGGTGCAAATATTTTAGACTCCTCTTTATCAGTAAAACCTTAGCAAGATGGACTTTTTAGGTAGAAAATGAAATCAATGAAATCTGACTACCCTTTCTCCCTCAAAAGGGAGTTATAGTTAGCCAGGAAAGTAAATGTTCCATGAATAAGTAACAGCACCTACAAAGGCAAACAGACAAGAAATAACATGATATCTTTAGAGAAATACAGAGAATTCAATTGTGCTAGAAAATCCAGTGAGGGATGAGAGGGAGGAGACTAATGGCTGGGAGGCTACTAAAGTAATCAAGGCAAGAAGTGGTAAGAGTGAATTAAGCAACAGCATTGGTCAAAATTCAAACTGAATTGTATCTTCAATGAGATTTTTCCCTATAAAAATATATTTGTAACACAGCATGAAAATCATAAAACGAACTTCAAAGCTTTAACCTCTCAATTCGGTTTCCCTGATTGATTCTAGGAAATCAATGATAACCACTAATAGTGAAAACTTGAGAAAGTTTTTTAAGTTTTACACATTATATACTCTATCAGTTTAACAACAGCTACTCTAATGGATAAATCCTAAAATGTCAAAAGCTTAATATAGTGTTAATTTCTTGCTCACGGAGTAACCCACAATGGAGAAGAAAGGGAAGAAAGGGCTGTGTTCTGTAGAGTGATTAAGGGATCCAGGCTGATAGACCATATGTCACCTTCAACCTGTAGTTTCCAAGGTTGCTTTAGCATCAGCATCCATCTAGCAAGCCTAAGAAGAGTGGAGAATGTTGTCCGAAGTTTTTAGGAGCCAGTCTTTAGAAAGGGCATATCTTACGATTCTTTTTATTTTCCACTGAACAGAATGCAAGTCATGTTGGCACCACCTATGGCCCACATTTCACAGCAAACAGAACTGAGAACAACTCTCTACTATGGGAAAAAGAACACAAAACTTTAGGGGCGCCTGGGTGACTTGGTCAGTTAAGCATCCAGCTTCAGGGCTTCAGCTCAAGTCATGATCTCACAGTTCGTGGGTTCAAGCCTTGCGTTGGGCTCTATGCTGACAGCTCAGAGCCTGGAGCCTGCTTCAGATTCTGTGTTTCCCTCTCTCTCTGCCCTCCCCTGCTTGCGCTGTCTCTCTGTCTCTCAAAAACACACACACACACAAAACTTTGGTGGAGAGCTGGCATTCTCTGTCCTACAAATAATTCCAGTTTGGATGTATCTCCTTATGCATATGTTTAGAGATTTCTTGGATATATACCTAAAAGTGGGATTGTCAGATTGAATTACTTAAACTTTTATTTTGTTAGTTAGATATTGCCAAATTACTGTCCAACTTCATTGTATGAGAGGTTTGGGTTATTAGTGTTCTCACTAATATTCGAACTGCCATACCAGTCAGCTTATATTTTTACACAGCTGCGTGCCATTAATGTCACTGAACTATGATGGAAAGAGAATACGTCTAGTTGACTGGCATTTTGGAAGAGGACACTTGCCTAAAAGTCTAGACCAGTGCTGTCCAAAAGGAGTATAATTGAACCACATATATAATTGGAAATTTGGCTACTGCATTTTAAAAATTGAAAAGATAGGTGAATTTAGTTTAAATAATTTAGTTAACCAAATACTGTATATCCAGATATATATCAAAATAGGTTACCATTTAAACATGTAATCAATATTAAAATATTATTGAGATATTTTAATATTTAAAATTATTTTAGAGAGAGAATGTGAGCAGAGGAGAGGGGCTCAGAGAAAGAGAGAGAGAGAGAGAAACTTAAGCAGGTGGGCTTGATCCCACGACCTTGGGATCATGGCCTGATCTGAAATCAAGAGTTAGATGCTTTTAACTGACTGAAACCCAGGAGCCTAAAGAAATTATCATTTTTATACTGAGTTTTCAAAATCCTGTGTATCTTTTGCACTTATAGCACATTTGACTTTAGAATATCGTATTTCAAATATTTAGTAGCCATATCAGGCTAATGACTATATTGAATTGCACAAGTTTAGACTTAATAACAAAAACTTTAATTCTAAATGACGTATCCGCCATTTAATTTCAGAGTCACATTTAAATGGGTTCTCCAATCACCAAGTACATCTTTATTTAGCCTTTGGAGGAATAGCAAGCTGAATTTATTTTTCTTAGATTTCTTTCTAAAATGAGAGAATATAATCTGATTTAGATTACTGAATGGTTAACTTCTCACAGAGTATGTGGGATGATAGTTTTCTGTTATTCTCTGTTGTTGTGTAATGTGTTACTAAACAACGCCTGTTGTTATTTTACAGTTTGACACAGGTCAGAAGTCCAGGGATGTTCCACTAGGTTCTCTGCTTAAGGTCTCAAATCAAGACCAAAGTGTTGTCCAGACTGGATTTATCTGGAGGCTCAAGGGAATGCTCCACTTCCCAAGCTTATTCAGGCTGTTAACAGAATCTAGATCCTCAGGAAAGATCTGAGGTCCCTATTTCCTTGGTGGCTCTCAGGTGGGGGCTGATTATGATTCCTAGAAGCCAGCCACCCACATTCCTTCTCACAGAACCCTCTTCATTTTCAAACCACTAATGACACCTCAAAATCCTTCTCATTCTTCAAATTTCCTTGGCCTCCCTTGCGGCCTGCCAGAGAAAGCTGTCTGCTTTAAGGACTCATTTGATCATATCAGATCCACTGAGAATCTCCCTATTTTAAGATCAACTTGCCATCGAACGCAATCACAGGAATGATATTTCATTAGTCTCCACAGATTTTAGCAGTTAAGAGTGGGGCATCTTTGAGGAACCATTTTAGTAAATTTTCATACTACAGAAGAGAGGCAGTATGGCAGAGCATTTAATTATTTTGTTTAAAGGTCTTTTACGTCCACTACATGAAAGAAAAATACTCTGTCCATTTCTTTTTGTCTCCATTTCCACTAGCCTGGTCCAAGTTTTCATCAACTCTTCCTTAGCTTCCTGTTGTAGTACTCTAAATTATTTTTACTTCCACATTTTCCTCCCATCCATCGGTTTTCCATACAGCAATTGTCTGACCTTATCTTGACCTGGCTCTGTTTGTGCGCAATTACTATGTTTCAATCACAGTGGGCTTCATTTAGTTTTCAGAATCTGCCATGCTCTGCCCTGAGGGCTGAGGAGCTTTTGTTTTCTTAGCCCAAGTTGCTTTTCCCCTTTTTCCAACTGCCCAACTCAACCATTAGGTTTAAAGTATCTCTTTCTCATAGAGCTGTTTCCTTACCTGTGGTCTAAATTAAGTCTTGTTTTTTGTTTTCCTTGCATCGTTTTTCTTTAGATCCATCTATCACAATTTGTATATATGCATGCCTTAGTTGTTTAATGTATCTTCTCCAGAATGAGGGCAAGAGATAAAGAATGTTTTTTTGTTCTTTTTGTATCCAGCATCTAGTACACATCCTGGCCCATAGTAGGCAGTTATTTGTTGAATAATGAATGAATCGTCAACTTTTTCTCTGCTTGATCTAACAGTTTGTTTCCTTTCCAGATTTTTAGACGCCTTTTCTCATTCTCTTCTATCTCTTTGTTATTATTTTCTTCTGTGGCTCTCCTCTGAAGAGTAGAGGAGCTTGGTTTCCTATTTTATGTTATTTTTGGTATATATGTTAACATTTTCAACTAGCTGTAGCAATGTTTACAGTTCTCATGATTAACACTCCACAGTTTTGCAAATGAACATTTTCATGGACTTAAAATAATTTTCATGTGAATTCTTTGAGAATATTGTGAACAATGAAAAATTCAAATAATAATAATAATAATAATAATAATAATAGTAGAGAGAGAGAAGAATGAGCTAGTTAAAAGATTGAGAGGATTCTTAATTCCTTGTGTGTATTTTCGCTCAAGGCTTTACCTTCTGGTGTGTAGGTCTGAGAAGGACCAGTCCATTATTTCCTATTTTAATTTAAGTCATCAAGGAAAAAGAATAAAAGAACCAATCTGTAGTTAGAAACATCAAACATATTTTTTTTCCTAGTGACTTGATTCCATAATGCTGTATAACAATTCCCACAGAAACATTATAATTCTTGTCTGGTATGGATTTCAAGTATTTGACCTACTTAGCACAAGATACAACCTCTGGTCTTTGATCTTACATAGGAATTTCTTATTCACATTTTTCTACTTTGTGAATCTAAAAATAAAAACAAAAACAAAAAACTGCTTTTTAATAAACCTATTTTTTTATAATTATATTGTGCTACAGCTAATATTCACCTTTGCATTAAAAAAAACAAGCAACAAAAAACAAAATGTAATGTCTTTCAGGTGATAGGTATAGTATTTGTAAAATTGTGTTTGAGGTATGTGATACATAAAATTCTTTCACAGGCCAAAACTCTAGAGGGCAGGAATCATGTTGTGAACATGTTCTTATTGAACCTATAAGTTAATGAAGTAAATATGAGAGGTGACCATCATTCATTAAATCAGGCTATCACTTATTTTGCAATAGCGATGACCTCTCAAGTTTTGAGATTTGATTTCTGGCAATTGTGAATATTTATTAGTTCTTAGAGCCTTTGTTTAAGGCAGTTTATAAATATAGTCTCATCTGTTACTTGGATTTGTAATATTCACAATCTACTTCTATACAATTAGAAGAATAAAAATATCTTCAACTTTTCAAGGTCATGGAAAGTTAACTGCATTTAGAAACAATTTTCAGTTTTGTAAAACAGATAAATATGAATTTGCATTTAAATGCTCTTTGCCAGGATATTATCTCATCTTGGATTGGTAACTATAAATGTCTTTCTGTAAGACTTAGTTAACAATGTAAACCTGCAGAGAATCGGCATTGTCTGCACCTGAAACAATAATGGTGGAACTAGTGGTAGTTATAAGTTGCTCCTGTTTCTTTTGTTGCTACTACATTTATTGAGAGCTTGTCCAAGCACTATTTTATTTGATATTAGGTTCTGTTATTAACCTGTTTTGCAGATGTGACAGCCAAGGCACAGAAAATTTTAAAAACTTTCTCAAGTTTTCACTATTAGTGAAATTAGAAACAACCCAAATGTCTGTCAGTAGATTGGATAAATAAGCCATAGTACAATCAGACAATGAATGCTATACAGTAGCTAAAGTGAAAAAAAACCTAGATCTCTATGTATCAACACAAACAAACCTTTTTTATTTCGTATACTTTATATATATATATATATATATATACACATTTTTTTTACTGTTTTTATTTTTGAGAGAGAGAGACAGCATGAGCAGGGGAGGGTCAGAGAGAGGAGGAGTCACAGGATCTGAAGACAGGCTCCAGGCTCTGAGCTAGTGGTCAGCACAGAGCCCAACGCAGGGCTCGAACCCACCAACCGTGAAATCATGACCTGAGCCGAAGTCGGAAGCCGGACACTTAACCAACTGAGCCACCCAGGTGCCCCAAACAAATCTTTTTTAAAAGTCTCAAGATAACTAGTTATAAAAACAAAAACAAAATAAAAGCCCAGCATATATTGAGACCATACAAGTTCATGTGTAGTAAAAATATAAAAATACAAAACAGAAGGATATAAGAATCCTCAGATTACCTTTGGGAAAGAGGAAACGGGTTCAGAGAAGAGAGTGAAAACAAAGTCTTCAATTCTGTATGAAATGTTTCATTTCTTTAAAATAATCCTATTTACGATAATTTGTTGAAACTGAATGATGGGTATGTGATTATTTGCCTTATTACTCTATTTGGTAAATATTTAAAGAATTTCATAATACCAAAAAAAATCCTTTTTAAATATATATCTGCTTAGAGGGTAAACTAAAAAAACCTTGTTAGAGGACATTTTAAAACTATGAATCAAATGCCTTAAATATGTATAGAGGTTTTAACACAGTCCCAACACTAGAAATACGCTCTAAGAAAATTAAAAGTTTACTCAAAGTTTGAGCATCACAGTACTCTTAGAGTAACCAAAAACTGGTTAACGCCTAAAATGTCTGATAGAATTGTGATTAAATTACTGAATGTTCATTTTAAAGTTCCATAGGATATAATGGAAGATGGGGTAAGATGTCTGGAGGTTAGGATGAAACAAGACTGGCCACAAACTGATCACTGCTAAGGGTGGGTGAGGAGTACATTATTTTTCATATACTTAAAATTTTCTATAATAAAAAGTTTTATAACACATCAAAATTTACTGTTTATTTTTTATCTTTAAGTTTTTAAAAAACAGTTTAAAATAGTAAGAACTAGGTTTTTATTTTTGTAATCCTTTTTTATTTTTAATTTATTTTTATTTTTAATGTTTATTTATTTTTGAGAAAGAGGCAGAGAGCAAGGTGGGAGGGGCAGAGAGAGAGGGAAACACAGAATCTGAGGTAGGCTCCAAGCTCTAAGCTGTCAGCACAGAACCAAATACAGGGCTCGAACCTACAAACTGTGAGATCAGGACCTGAGCTGAAGTCAGGCACTCAACCGACTGGGCTACCCAGATTACCAGGCACCCAGAACTATCTTTTTTGTTAAATCTCAGCTCATTCACTGGATCAGCAAATATTTATTGTGCGTTATACATGTACCTCTCAATATTAACCTATTGATTATTGCAAATGCCTCCAGACAGTTGCTCAGGCACTCTACCAAAATATTTGGAGCACCATGAACCTCCTCCCCCAAGTGTGTATACTTTTCTCTCTCTCACCCCAACCATATAGATAGATAGATAGATAGATAGATAGATAGATAGATAGAAAGAAAGAATACCTGTATACATATGGAATATCTGTATATGTACACAGATATTTATAAATTACATGCTTACACATACGCACATTTGCACACACACACAATTCTCACCAGTAATATTTTTTTAAGTGGGCTCCATGCCCAATGTGGGGCCTGAACTCATGATCCTAAGAGTCACAAGCTCTATCAACTGAGCTAGCCAGTCACCCCTCACCAGTAATATCTGGGTATTTCTTGGAATAACCTGTATTTCATTATTTCACATAATCTACTTAATAAGTCCATTCTTGTTGATTTCTAATCAGATAGGATATTCTCTTTTTTTTTTATCTTAGGTAACTAAGTATGGGAGATATTAACTAAGTAAGTATGGGAAATATTATATTTAACCCATAATTTCTTTGCAAGAGTTTTTAGTTTATTTTGCTGGTATTTTTAAAGCCAAATATCCATCTTGTGAGGGTTAATTTTGTTGAAACCAGGAAATATACTAAATCCATCTAGTCAATGTAGGTAAACTGCAATACTTCATAACATTCTGAAAAATGGGGAGGGAGGGTGTCAGTGTTGACTCTTCTAACCTGTGAAACTTGCATTTCATCAGTATACCTCATTTACCATGCTTGACATAAAATCAGCTGTCACACAGAACTGCCCATCTAAATCAACACATCAAGTATTAATAGCACTTAAATTCACATTTTGTATACAAGTAAATAGATTTTAATATTTTCTTCTTTTGCCCCAGTGGATTATTTTGGGTACACCTCACTTTGAGAACCACTGCTCTATAAAAAACACGTATTTGTTGACAAAAAAAATAATGAATCAAATAAAAAACCCACATATTTGTTGACAAAAAAATAATAATGAATCAAACAAGTGCTACAAAAGGAATAAGCACTGGGTATTCTAGAGGAGCACATGGAAAAGACACTTAAGTCATTCATGAATGTGGGGATGGTGAATAAGCTGTTGTTAAATGGAGACTTAAAGAATGGGTAAGAGGGGCGCCTGGGTGGCTCAGACAGTTAAGCCTCCGACTTTGGCTCAGGTCATTATCTCATGGTTTGTGGGTTCTAGTCCTGCGTCAGGCTCTGTGTTGACAGCTCAGAGCCTGAAGCCTGCTTCATATTCTGTATCTCCCTCTCTCTATGCACCTCCCCCACTCATGCTCTGTTTCTAATAAATAAACATTAAAAAAATAAAAAAAATTAAAAAAGAGATTGGATTGGGCAGGGTGGGAGTCGGTGTGCATGGTATTCCAGGCAGAAGGAATAGTGTATTATAGGCAAAGGTAAGACTAAACATAGCACATTCAAGCTAATATATTAGTAATCTAAAATAGCTGTAGTTTCTAGAACTACAGAGGTGGGATGGAGTCAGTGGACAGTGATTCAGAGATGAGACTGATGGGAAAGGATTATAAGGCCTTCTTTGGATTTTATCTGAAGGGCAATGGAGAGATAAGTAATGAAAGTATACAGTAAAGAACTTGGCCTTGCCCAGAGAGGTCTGGCCTTTGTCTGTGGCTCCCAGGAGGTAACCTCTAAACCCTGGAATTTCTGGAGTAATGGGAATGCCTTCATTATTTATGATGGGCCCTTAGGATCACTTGGTATAAGCCTGACTTCCAGTTCAACCAATCAATAAATCTCAATAAAAACTCTGGACACCAGGGCCTCTGGCTGGCTCAGTTGGATGAGGGTGCGACTCTTGATCTCGGGGTCATGAGTTCAAGTCCCACCCTGGGTATAGAGATTACTTAAGTAAATGAAACTTAAAAAATGAAACAAACAAACAAATAAAACCTTTGGACACTGAAGCTCAGGTAAGCTTCTTGGGCTGGAATAATCTAGCTGTTATTATCACACATCAATCCTGGAAAGGGGAGCACATTCCTGAAGACAACAGAAGTTTCACATTTGAAACTCTCCTAGATTGTGTCGATGCATATCTTCCTTTGGCTGGTCCTAATTTGTTTTCTGGGTTTTTTTTAATTTTGTTTTTAAGGTTATATTTTTTTGAGAGAGACAGACAAACAGGTAAAGGGAGGGGGGGGAGAGGGAGAGAGAGAGAGAGAGAGAGAGAGAGAGAGAGAGAGAGAGAGAGAGAGAGAGAGAGAGAATCCCAAGCAGGCTCCACAACATCAGCACAGAGCTGGACACGGGGCTCCAACTCACGAACCATGAAATCATAACCTGAGCTGAAATCAAGAGTCAAGTGCTTGGGGCGTCTGACTGGTCAGTTGGTTAAATGTCTAACTTTGACTCAGGTCATGATCTCACAGTTTGTGAGTTTGAGCCCTGCCTGGGTTCAGTACAGACAGCTTGGAACCTGTAGCCTGCTTTGGGTTCTCTGTCTCTCTCTCTCTGCCTCTCCCCTGCCTCTGCTCTTTCTCTCTAAAAAATAAACAAATATTTTAAAATTTTTTTTAAAAGAAAAAGAAAAGAAAAAGCCAGATGCTTAATTAACCACTGAGCCATCTAGGCACCCCTTGCTTTTTGTTTGAAGAGTCTTAAGCAATCTCTACACTCAACCTTCGGGCTGAAACTTACAACCCCGAGATTAAAAGTCACATGATTTACAGACTAAGCCAGCCAGGTGCCCCTGGCTGGTTGTAATTTGTAACTTTTCTCTATAATGAACAATATCCATTAGTACAATAGCCTTCAGGGAGTTCTATGAGTCTTTCTAGTAAGTTATCAAATCTAGGGGTGGTTTTGAGAAATTCCTAAACTTACAGTTGATGTCAGAAGTGAGGGTGGTCTTATGCGGTCTCTTCCATCTAATCCTAGAGTTGGACCCTAACTTCTTGCAGCTGGGGTCAGAAGTCCTGGGCAGAGTTGGTGGTCTGAAGGACTGTGCCTTTAATTTCTCAGTCTAACTCTGATAAAAGAGTAAAAATGTTCAAGCAGTAGGTGACAATTAAACAATCTACATAATATAGATTCTAGAGGAATCACTTTGGCTATACTGGGGAGAATATACTGGAGAAGAGTGAGATTGGCAAAAGCTGACAATGACCATGGGAATGGAGAAGGACATATCTATGAGATGTTTACAAGGCAAAATGATTGAATGTGAGGGGTGAGAAAAAGAGAAATCAGGAAAGGACCCACCAGAAAGAGAATCAAATTTTAGTTTCGGGGTTTTTTTTTTAATGGTTTTTTTTTTTTCCAGAGACAGCACGAGCAGGGTAGGGTCAGAGAGAGAGAGATAACATTTACTAATTTTGATCCAGAAAGAGCATGAGCGAGTAAGGGAGGAGCACAGAGTGGATAAGAGGTTCCCAAGCAGGCTCCGAGATGTCAGCACAGAGCCTAATTAATGCACGGTTCAATCCCACAGCCATGAGATCACAACCTGAGCTGACATCAAGAGTTGGGTGCTTAACCAACTAAGCCATCCAAGCACCCCTATTTATTACATACTAATAAGAAAAAATGTGTAGTTTTAAATGAATGATATTATAAAACTTGCATCTGTGTATTTTTTCTATATATATGTAAAAGTGAGACAAAGTTTAATAATTTCTGACCTATCTCAAACTTATTAAATGTTTCAGGGGCGCCTGGGTGGCTCAGTTAAGTGAAGTCAGTCAACCGACACCAGCTCAGGTCATAATCTCACAGTTCATGGGTTCGAGCCCCACATCAGGCTCTGTGCTGACAGCTCAGAGCTTAGAGCCTGCTTCAGATTCTGTGTCTCCCTCTCTGTCTCTGCCCCTCCCCTGCTCGCACTCTGTCTCTGTCTCAAAAATAAATAAACATTAAAAAAAAAAAATGTTTCACATAATTCACTATAACTGAATTATTAGTGTCTATAACCAAAGATTTTCTTTTCAAAGCCATTTTAAAAGTGTCCTCCCACCTGTCATTTCTATCTGGAACCACTTAACTTTGCCAGGATGCTGCAGTATCTATTTCCCCATCAAGAAGTCCAATGAGTAACTGAGGAAACAACTGCTCTAAAAACGAATGATATACACCTGTAGTAAAGACGTCAGAGCATGGACTTCTGGATTAAAACAAATGATTTATCCCCAGTATAGTGTAGACAAATAAAATACACAGTATTGACCCATGTAACCTACACATGTAGCCTCATACTCACATCTGCTCTAAGATCAGTCATCTATTTATATTTACTTGCAAACTATTTCAAAGCTATAAAATATCTCATCTCAGAGAGCCCTCATTAACCTCAGAAACTCTAATATTGTCATTAAAAAATGGTTCTAAATCATTGGAATTTTTTATTGACAATAGATCAGTAAAACAGTTCTAAAATATCACATACATTTATTATTGATTATTAAGGTTTAATAAGCTGGATAAAAAGGTTTACATGGTCTCTAAAAAGGTATTTATAGCCCACAACAGAGGTCTTTCTCATCCAAGGAGACTTTTGCTATTTTCAAATTGTTGTTCTTACTCTTTCAAAATGTTACATGTTGTTTTTCTCTAGTAGAGGATATCTAAATATATATTTCCCATTTTGAAAGCAAAAACTTCATCCCAAATACTTCTCTGAAAAACTTTTAAGTTGCTAACTATAACTATTTTGGTCTATTTAAATCTTGAGTCTTTACTAATCTAAATAACTGCATATCTCAAGTTAGTCCTGATTTTATCAAAATGAAGAATATTAACTATATCTGCTGTTTCTAAAATTCTTGAGAAGCAAAATATTGAGAAAAACATTCACTGTCTTTTTTAATCTTCAACCAGTCTATACATAAAACAGTAATGAGAAGATAAGCACCTTTATTTCTTTTCTTCAGAGAATCTTAGTCTGTTTAGTAGCTATGTATTGTATATTTCTAAATTCCTGACACAAAACAAACACTAGAGAGACTTCTAAAACTGGTATTAAGTACAGTGTGATTTTCTTCTTACACTAGTCCCAACTATCAAATTGGTGACTATATAGTTTAGGTAGCTCTATTTAAGAATTTTAGTACTATTTGACAAGTATGACAGTTTTTAAAGCATATTAAGAATTCCCAAAATAAGGAGTGAGTGGTTGAGAAAATATTGGGGGGGGGGGGGAAGCCTTCTCCCAAGTAAGCAATTTCAACATATTTCTTTCCTTTTTTTTTTTTAAGTTTATTTATTTATTTGTGAGAGAGAAAGAGAGAGGGAGAGAGGGAGAGAATCCCAAGCAGGCTCTGCACAGTCAGCTCAGAGCCCAATTCCGGGCTCCATCTCACCAACCAAGAAATCATGACCTGAAGGTAGCCGCTTAACCAACTGAGCCACCCAGGCGCCCCTCAATAGATTTCTAATCAGAATCATTTCAAAATATTTCCTAGGAAACTTGAGGATCCTTCATGTAAAGGAGAGTTGTGTAGTTCAGAGTTTATGTTGAGAAATGTTAGAACTACTTGTACATAACCTGTCATTTGTGATTTTAGATCCACTTTTCTCATCTGTAAAATAAACTGCTTAGACAGAAACATGATCTACCTCTACAGTGTCTTCCAGTATTGACTCTGGTGATGAACTGATGGATTTTCTATTTAAAAAAAAAGCTAAAAGTGTTCATTTAAAAGTATATTTTTTTAACTGTGAGGGTTTTCTTTTTGCTTTTTTTAATCTGTTAAGGATTTTGAAGATACTTTACATAAACAAGCCAGCCATTTTATATCTGAATAAAAATAGGTTAATAGCTTTTGCATAGAACACAGTAAAAATCATGAAATCTTTAACTTAAGGTGAAATAATATTTTCTAACTTTGCTAGTTTTACTTCAAATCCAAACTTCTGTTCTCAAATGGTCATTTTATCATTTGAATACCTTTTCTAATTGTATGTATATTGAAACTAATCTTGCTTCCTTTCCATATGCAAAAACGTATCTACTTACCATCTTACTTATCATTATTACAGATTTCAGTCTTTAAAAAAAATCTTCTTGAATGGCAAATGTTCATGGCTGTTATAAACTAATGACTCCCTTTTTAATGGACCTTCTCTACTGCTTAATTGTGTTTCTTTAATTCTGTCACTGCATTTGTAAAGGTAAGAACTATCAAAATAAAATTAGTCTGATGCTGAGATAAATTCCTCTACTTTGGTAAACATTTCTGTTTTATTTTAAGTAGGAAGTTTTAAGTGTCTTTATTCAGTGTTTATAAATGACATTTCATAAGCCCTTTTCTATGACAGTTTTCAAACAGTAGTTCGAAATACTCTAAAATGTTAATACTGTTTATCCCTAGTGGTGGTATTACACGCCATTTTATTTTTTACATTTCCCAGAAAGCATTATTACTTTGGTAACCGGATAGTATTTCAAAATTAAATTTTAAATAGCTTATAAAGTGTAGGACATCAGCACAGTCCACTTCCACAGCAGATATGTTAAATGTTTTTCCCTATTGATAAACCTCTACTTTAATAGGAAGAATGATTTGATCAGGTGTCTGTTAGGCTGGATGAAGACCTGACAATTACTTTCCAGGCCCTTCTTTTAAGTCAGGGTTTTGAGAAAATCCAAGAAGTGAGTTTGAATTTAATGGCAGTGAATCTTGCAGCAGTAAACTTTTGGGGGGCCAGAATAACACCTTTCATCACAACTGTCAGCAGAATGCCTAGACACTCTCAGGTTTACCGATATTTTCAGATATTTGTCATTATTTCAGAACAATTCCATTTAGAACGAAACGCAATTGTAAACCGTTTCTATTTCAAGCCCATAAAAACCAGAACTGGGATCAAAGGCAAAGCCTCGACCTTTCTATTTTAGACTTTCATCTGTGTAGCTAAGCCATCTGCTTTCTCTCCCCTACCCCATCTACTTAATGGACTGAAAATACTGCACGTAATTGCAATTTTATCAAACCAACCGGACTTTTCCACTTTAACGAATTATGACTCTTTCACCTGAAGCCTCGCTCGTAAAAAATGTGCTTACCCGTCCCTCTCAAATCCTTCCCACTTCCCTCAATTACGAGTTATCAAAAATCTTAAACTAAAACACACTCGGCTTCCGGGGATTAAGCCATCTAAAGACCGCTTAACTTTCAACACTGAGGGAAATCTACTCCAGTCTCTCCTTCTGTGGCTATAAGGCCGGTATTATTATCACTGTTTTTGCGGTTACGCAGGAGGCACCTCGCGGCTCAGCCTAGAAAGGAGTCGCGCTCTCCGCCGCCAAACAACAAGGGACTCAGCCTGGGAAAAGACAGACCCGGGTTGGAGGAAACCTCCAAAAAAGGAGCTGGGAAGAAGAGGGAGCTCGTAAGATTGGAAGAAAGAAGCACGAAAGGGGAAGGGTGTTCGTGAAGTGCAGCAAGAAGTGGGTGGCGAGGTGCGGCGGCAAGAAGGGGCCGGGGCCGGCGGGAGGGCGCCGGGGGCGGCTCCCCGGTCAGGCAGGAGGCTCGGAGGCCGAGGCGGGCGTGGGCAGCTCGCAGCGACCGCCCGAGCCGGAGCGGCTGGGGCGCTTCCAGCGGCGCCAGGCGCGGGTGTGGGGGTGAAAAGAGGAAAAGAGAACAGTTGAGGGGTCGAGAGAGCCGCGTCGAGGCCGATGCGGCGGGGACAGCGGGCCCACCCCCAGCCAAGCCCCGCTACTTAACTATTTGTAGAGCTGCTGCAGGCACAGGTCCAGGCTCTCGCCCTCCACCTCCTCACGGGTGATGCGCTCCGACAGCGGCCGCGGGAGCGGGGGCAGAGGCGGCAGCTGAGGCTGCGGCGGCTGCACGGCCGACTGCCCCCGGGCTGCCGCCGCCTCCTCCTCCTCGCCCTCTGCCGCCGCCACCGCCTCGTCTTCCACCGCCTCCTCTTCGGGCTCGGGGTCTTGCTGGTGGTCTTGCTCCCCCTCCTCCGTCGCGGCTACGGCGGCCGCCTCCTCCCCGGGGTCTTCGACCGAAGCCTCGGCCGCCTCAGCCACTACCAGTTCGGGCTCGGGCTCGGGCTCCAACTCAGGTTCAGGTTCCGGCTCAGGCTCGCCGCCGCCGCACGGTCCGCGAAACTCGCCCAGGAATAGCTCCAGGAAGCGCCGGTAAGTTTTCTCCTCAGGGCTGCAGCCGGCCATCGTTGCTCATGCCCCGGGGCCGACCGGGTAAGTGGGTGGGGGGGGAGTTCAGGAAGGGGAGGGGGTTGCTCTCGAGCCTCGGGCTCCCGCAAAGGCTGTTAACGGCCACACCGGCACGAGCGATCAGCACTAGGTTGCCTGGAGAGGGCTCCCGCAGGCGTGCGCGCCGCCGAACGCGGACGTGCGCGGCCTGGGGGCGGGGGCGGAGCGCGTCGCCCCCTCCCGGGTCTGGAGGGAAAGTTGGTGGCGGGCGCGCGCGCAGGGTCCAGTGGCGGCCCACCCTCCAGCCCTCCGGAGAGCTCAGCCCACGCTGCCTAGAGACTGTCGCCATGGCAACCGGCTCTAATTAAGAATTTCAGGGTCCCTCCCGTCGAGCCCGCGGAGTCGAAAGGACACTCGACTCGACCGCTCTCCAACTCTGCATGCCTTTATTGTATGGATACTCTAGCCTCGAGTGGTTAAGAGTGAACTAAGACGTCTCCAAGTCTAGCTGTTGGTTCCCACTTGGATTGGATTTACCTCAATTTTCCTTATCTGTCCCTGCCTTGCCTTAGCGTAGGTATCTGTTGAAAGATACTACAGTGTCAACACCTTTTGTTGTTGATGACATTAATAAGTAGTTTGGGGGAGGGGGTTATTAAACACCTACCAAGTGGTAGGTTGCTTTGCATATATTCTCTCACTTGATTCTACAAAGAAAGTGGTGTTATCCTCATTTCTCAAAAACAGGAAGCAAGATTAGGTACTTGCTTCAAGGTTTCAAAGCTACCAGCCATGGCATTGTAATCAGAATCCAGGTTGTCAGCTTCCAAAGCCTTCTAGAACCTTTTTCCTTTACTCTTCCTTGCTTCTGAAGAGTCAACACTGCAATATGTCTATAAAGCCTTATTCTTATAGGACTTTATAGTTTACAGTTTTCATCCCTTTAATCCTTACAATAGCACCTTAAGGTGGAAGATAGCATTATCATTATAATTCCATTTTTTTATAGAGGAGAAAACTGAACCATAAAGGCATGGTGACTTTGGTCAAGGTCACACACAAGTGATGCAACAAGGACTAAAATCCAGGTCTTTTCACTGCAAAGCCATTAGTTTCCAGCATGCCAAGACACCCCTCTATAGTCTATGCATAATACATATTACACTTTATTACATAATATATACTTTTTGTACATTTTCTTTGCTCTTCTTCCCCATCTCTTGAGCCTCTTTCTTTCTTAGATTGAAGCTGAAATGACTTCAAATGATCCTAATTTTCTTACCAAACTATACACAAACCTATTATTTTCAAGCCTTATGGGGGGGGTGAGGGAGGGAGAAGCTGTGTTATACAGCTGTATAGATGATAGCATCATTACTGCATACTGCATGTCCATGGCAACATATAATTCAGTAAAAACACAGTGATTCTTTCTCTACTTTGAAAAACATGTTCACAAATTATCCACCCCATCCTCTCCATTTATTGTTTCTGGGTTTCAGTTAGATTTAGGGTCTGAAATACCATTTCTAGTCAGTTATTAATGGCAGAAGAAGGAGTCTCCCTGCCAACTGTTTTCATATAATACTGTATTCTAAATCCCTGACCTGATACTGTTATTTTAAGATTAAGTGGGTTGAGCTCACTAATGTACATAATGGCATCATGTAAAATAGACATCCATTCTTTCTCCTAGCTTGAGATTAAGTAATACATGATAGAAAGTATACAGTGAGTAATGCACATGAGTCCTCTATAACTATTTATTTTTGTCTCAAAAGTAAATGGAAAGACCCAATAAATGTCTGTTTCCAGACAAGCTAAATGTATTTATATGTGTTTTCTTTAAAATATCACCAATGTAGAACAGTTTTCCTATGAAATGCCAAGAAAGCCTTTAAACTCCTCATTTGTCTTTGTTTTCAACCCACCTGTTCATTTCCTTTTCAGAATGTCTGGAAAAGATTGACAAAACTTTTAAGGCTGCAAAACTAAATGTCCACAACTTTACATTCCAACTACTGTTTAATGTCTCAGAATTTGACATGATGTCATTTAGTTCAAGAGTACATAGCTGTCAACTGTAACAATTCATATCAAGCTACACCTTCCTACTTTGTAATGTAGTTGCCTCCCTCATCTAGATGACATTTATTTGTGACATTAATTTATGACTCAACTCACATTATCAAAGGGAAGTGTTAAATGTTGGGGAAACATTACTACTAAGAGTAAAGGAAAAAGCCCACACCTCTATATCACTATAAAAGAGAGGTGTATTTTCTTATATTAATAAAGATATTTCTTCACAAATATGGTTCCTATTGCATTCATTTGACAGAGTAGCTTTGCCAGAAGGTTGCTGACAGCAGTGCTGGGATCTCAGAGCAGCTGTGTAGGACGACTTCACCATTGTCAAGAAGTCTTTTTAGTCATTAGTTTGCATTGCTTTACTTTCCTTTTCAGTTCCTCTTCTCCTACACTTCCCCCAATCCCTTTCTTACTACGCATTAAAAAAATATCAAGGGTATTTACATTATTTGAGGTTTTTTTCTCATAAGAATTGTTCTCCCTCTAACCCTTAGCTCTTTGGAGGAAATGCACAATGTCCTTTCATGGACATTCACAGTAAGGATGATACCTATAAAATTAAAAAAAATTGTTGAGTTTGGCAATTTCTTATCCTATGACCCAGCTATTCCTCTGCCACACACTTACCCACAAGAAATAAAAACATGGCTACCAAACACATATACACACCACAAAAAGAAAACCTTGTACAAAAATATTCACAATAGTTTTATTCATAATATCTCAAATTTGGAAATAACCCAGATGTCCATCAATAGGTGAATAGATAAACAAATTGTGGTGTATTCATACAATAGACTACTACTCGGCAGTAAAAAGAAACTGATAAACACAACATAGATGAATCTCAAAAACATGCTGAGTGGAAAAAAAATCTAGGCACAAAAGAATACATACTATATGAATCCATTTCCATGAAATTCTAGAAGAGGCAAAAGTAATCTAGTGACAGGACAGGCCAAACTAATCTATAGTGGTTTCCAGGAGCTGAGATGAGATTGGAGATCCATGGCAAAGGAGTAAAAGGGAACTTGGAGGGTATAGGGGATTTAAACGTTCTGTATCTTGACTGAGTGATTACATATATATATTAATTTTGTCAAAAATTATTAAAGTGGGGGCACCTGGGTGGTTCAGTTGGTTAAGCTCCTGACTCTTGATCTTGGCTCAGGTCATAATGTCACAGTTTGTGAGACTGAGCTCAGTGTCTGCACTAACAGTGCAGATCCTGCTTGGGATTCTTGTTCTCCCTCTCTCTCTGCTCCTCCCCTGCTCGCTTGCTCGCTCTCTCTCTCTCTCTCTCTCTCTCTCTCTCAATAAGTAAACTTAAAAAATAAAAACAAAAAAATTTTCAAGAGAGAGTGTGAGCAGGGGAGGGGCAGAGAGAGAAAAGGAGACAGAAAATCCCAAGCAGACTCTGCATTGTCAGTGCAGAACCCAGAGTGAGGCTTATACCCATGAACTGTGAGATCATGACCTGAGCGGAAATCAAGAGTCAGGGGCTCAACCGACTGAGCCACCCAAGCACCCCAAAAATAAAAATAAATTTAAAAAATAAACTTAAAAAATTATTAAAGTGTACATTTTATAAATCAATAAAATTGATTTTAAAAGTTAAAAAGAGGGGCGCCTGGATGGCTCAGTTTGTTGAGCATCCGACTTCAGCTCAGGTCATGATCTCACACTCTGTGAGTTCGAGCCCCGAGTCAGGCTCTGTGCTGACAGCTCAGAGCCTGGAGCCTGCTTTGGATTCTGTGTCTCCCTCTCTCTCTTCCCTTCCCCCACTCACACTCTGTCTCTCTCTCAAAAATAAATAAATATATATTTTTTTAAAGTTAAAAAGAATTGGGGCACCTGGGAGGCTTGGTTGGTTAAGTGTCATGATCTCACGGCTCGTGAATTCGAGCCCAACATCAGGCTCTCAACACAGAGCCCCCTTTGGATCCTCTGTCTCCCTCTCTCTCTGCCCCTCCCCTGCACACTCTCTCAAAAATAGACATTTTTTTAAAAGTTTAAAATAATATATTTTTTATTTATTAAAAGCAAAATAATTTTTGCTTTTATATCCATTCCTTCTCCCCTCTTTCATCTGTATTGTAGGGACGCTGAACCTTTCATGCTATGTTCACCAGGTTCCTTTACATTCCACCTCAAGCTGAAATTTGCTCAGTGGGAGGCACTGGCAGGAAATTGGAAGGTGGGAAGAAAGGTGAAAAACCAGGATATTTATTTCCTGTTCCCTATTTCAGTTCTAATGCCTACTGCACCTCCTTGGTAACTTTGCTCCCCTGGAACATGTCTATTGATATTCCAACTTTTGCCTGTGGCACCAGTCTCTGAGCTCCAGAAACAGCATCTTCCATTTGTCTGTCAGCCAAATGGCACTGGCTTCTAGCTTCCTAATCTTGCCTACTATAGACTCACTGTTTGTGTTCCCTCAAAATTCATATGTTGAAATCCTAACACCCAAGGTGACAGTATTATTAGATGGGGCTTTTGGGAAGTGATTATATCATGAGGGCTTGGTCATGGGATTAGTGTTCTTAAAAAAGAGGCTCAGGAAGAGTGCCTGGGTGACTTCAGCTCAGGTCACAATCTCATGGTTCGTGAGTTGGAACCACGCATCAGGCTCTGTGCTGACAGCTTAGAGCTTAGAGCCTGCTTTGGATTCTGTGTCTCCCTCTCTCTCTTTCTCTGCCCCTCCCCCTTTTGCCCTTTGTCTCTGTCTCTCTGTTTCAAAACTAAACATTAAAAAAAGAGACCTTTCTCTCCTACCCTCAGCAATCAGACAACAAATAGAAATAAAGGCATCCAAATCAGCAAGGAGTAAGTGAAACTTTCACTATATTTGCAGATGACATGATCGTCTATGTAGAACACCCAAAAAAACTCCACCAAAAAAATTGCAGAACTGATATAGGAATTCAGCAAAGTCACAGGACACAAAATCAACAGAAATCTGTTGCATTTCTATACACCAATAATGAAGCAGCAGAAAGAGAAATCAAAGAATCAATCTCACTTATAGTGGCACCATAAACCTTAAGTTACCTAGGAAAAAACCTAACTAAAGAGGTAAAAGATTTGTACTCTGAAAACTAAAGAACACTTATGAAAGACACTGAAGATGACACAAAGAAATGGAAAAACATTCCAAGCTCCTGGGTTGGAAGAACAAATACTGTTAAAATGTGTATGCTACCCAAATCAATCTACATCCCTATCAAAATACCACCAGCATTTTTCACAGAGCTAAAACAAAGTCTTAAAATTTGTGTGGAACCACAAAAGACCCTGAATAGCCAAAGCAATCTTGAAAAAGAAAAGCTAGAGACATCACAAGTCTGGACTTCAAGCTATATTACAAAGCTATAGTTATCAAAACAGTATGGTACTGGCACAACACAAACAGATCAATGGGACAGAATAGAAAACCCAGAAATGGACCCACAATTATATGGCCAACAAATCTTTGACAAAGCTGGAAAGAAGTCCAATGGAAAGAAGAGAGTCTCTTCAACAAGTGGTGTTTGGAAAACTGGACAGCAACATGCAGAAGAATGAGCCTGGACCACCTTCTTATACCATACTCAAAAATAAATTCAAAATGGATGAAAGACCTAAATGTGAGACAGGAAACCATCAAAATTCTAGAGGAAAACATAAGCAGCAACCTCTTTGACCTCATCTATTCTTACTAGTCACATTGCTGGAGGCAAGGGAAACAAAAGCAAAAATGAACTATTGGAACTTCATGAGTATAAAAAAGCTTCTGCACATTGAAGGTAACAATCCATAAAACTAAAAGGCATCCTAAAGAATTAGATAAGATATTTATAAATAACATCTTGACTCTGACTAACCCTGATAAAGAGTTAGTATCCAAAATCTATAAATAACTTATCAAACTCAACACCCCAAAACCAAATAATCCAGTAAGAGATGGGCAGAAGTGGGGCACTTGGGTAGCTTAGTTAGTTGGGCATCTGGCTCTTGATTTCAGCTCAGGTCATGACCTCACAGTTTATGGGATTGAGCCCTGTATTGAGTTCTGTGCTGACAGTGTGAGGCCTGCTTAGCATTCTCTCTCTCCCTCACTCTCTGCCCCTCCTTCCCCATGCTTTCTCTCTCAAAATAGATAAACATTTTTAGAAAAGAAATGATAAGGGAAGCGAAGCAAAAATAATATAAAAACAGGGAGAAGGAGAAAAACATAAGAGATTCTTAAACATTGGGATCAAACAGAGAGTTACTGGAGGGATTGTGGGGAGGATGGGCTAAATGGGTAAGAGGCATTAAGGAATCTACTCCTGAAATCACTGTTGCACTATATGCTAACTAACTTGGATGTAAATTTAAAAAAATAAATAGAATTTTTAAAAAACAAAAAAAGAAAGGAGAAGACATGAATAGACATTTTTTTCAAAGAAGACATACAGATGGCTAACAGACACAGGAAAAAAATGCTCAACATCTCTCATCATCATGAAAATACAAATCAAAACCATGATAAGATACCACCTCACATCTGTTAGAATGGCTAAAATTAACAACAGAGGAAACAACAGATGTTGACAAGGATGGGGGAAAAGGGGAAGCCTCTTAAACTGTTAGTGGGAATGCAAACTGGTGCAATCACTCTGGAAAACAGTATGGAGGTTCCTCAAAAAGTTAAAAATAAAACTACTCTATGACCCAGCAATTGCACTACTAAGCATTTACCTAAAGGATATGAAAATACTGATTTGAAGGGGCACATGCACCCCGATGTTTATGGCAGCATTATCAATAACAGCCAAATTATGGAAAGAGCCCAAACGTCATTGATTGATGAATGGATTCTCACAAACACACACATACACACACACAGGAATATTACTCAGCCATCAAAAAGAATGAAATCTTGCCATTTGCAACACCATAGTTGGAGCTAGAGTGTATTTTCCTAAATGAAATAAGTCAGTCAGAGGAAGACAAATACCATATGATTTCACTCATATGTGGAATTTAAGAAACAAACAGGTGAACATCGGGGAAGGAGAAAAAAAGAGAGAGGGAGGCAAACCATAAGGAACTCTTAACTATAGAGAACAGATTGGAGAGAAGGTGGGCAGGGGATGGGTTAAATGGGTGATGGGTATTAAGGAGGGCACTTGTGATGAGCACTGGGTTTATATGTGATGAATCATGTAATATGTAATATCACCAATATTACACTATATGTTAACCAAATAGAATTTAAATTAAAACTTAAAAAAAAAAAGAAGTACCCTTCTCCCTTTTCACTATATGAAGACACAGTAAAAAGATGGCTTTCTGGGGTCACATGGGTGGCTCAGTTGGTTAACCATCCAACTTCAGCTCAGATCATGATCTCGCAGGTTATGAGTTCGAGCCCACATCAGGCTCTGTGCAGACAAAGCAGAGCCTGGAACCTGCTTCCAATTCTGTGTCTCCCTCTCTCTCCATCTCAAAAATAAACACTAAAAATTTTTTTAATTATAAAGATGGTTTTCTGTAACCATACACTGAATCTGCCAGAACCTTAGACCTTCTAGCCTCCAGAACTGTGAGGAATACATTTTTGTTGATTATAAGCCACCCAGTTTATATTTTTGTTATAGCTGCCCAAACAAGACTGCCTTACCTTCCCTTTTGAATTTTCAGTTCTTCTGTTATTGCATAACCAATTCCCTGTCTTCTATTCCCGCTGATTTCTTAACTGGATCACAACTGATACAATAACAAGCATAACTTTAAAGAACTATAAAATGGATTATATACACAAAATAACTATAAGTGGATTAAGCAGACATTAAAGCAAGTTTAGGTCTTCAAAGGTGCTTCTGGAACATTGAGCTTACTTGAAATTAGCAGTAAATTATAAACTAGAATTAAAAGTTATGATATGTTGCCAGGGGTTCAAGGGAAATAGGAAAAGGATGAATAGGTAGAACACAGAGAATTTTCAGGACAGCAAAAACTATTCTGTATGATACTATAATGGTAGCTATATATCATTAGACATTTGTGAAAACCCACAGGATGTGTAACCCTAATGTAAACTATGTATTTTAGTTAATAATGAATTGACTCAACTAACCACTACCGAACTAATGTAAGATGTTAAATAATTAGGGAAACTGGGGGTCAGGAAGAAGGCACATATGGGAACTCTCCATCCTTTCCACTCCTTTTTTTGGGAAATCTAAAACTTGAAAATATAAACTCTACTAATTTTTAAAGTTTATAAAATATTTGAAATATGGTAAATAATTGGTACTTGTAAATAATAAAAATTTATTCATTTCTCAATTTATCACCAGTTAATATTTTTCGGTTGTGCAAATCTATACTATTCTGTCTATTCTAAAGTATGCCTATTTTGAAGATGTGGAGAGACGGGCACCCTCCTACACTGTTGGTGGGAATGTAAACTGGTGCAGCTGCTCTGGAAAACAGTGTGGAGGTTCCTCAAAAAACTATCCATAGAACTCCCTTATGACCCAGCAATAGCACTGCTAGGAATTTACCCAAGGGATACAGAAGTGCTGATGCATAGGAGCACATGTGCTCCAATGTTCATAGCAGCACTGTCAACAATAGCCAAAACATGGAAAGAGCCAAAATGTCCATCACCTGATGAGTGGATCAAGAAGATGTGGTGTATATATATACAATGGAGTACTACATGGCAATGAGAAAGAATGAAATCTGGCCATTTGTAGGAAAGTGGATGGATCTTGAGGGTGTCATGCTAAGCGAAATAAGTCTGGCAGAGAAGGACAGATACCATATGTTTGCACTCATAGGTATAACAGGA
>NC_043716.1:26484745-26587276 GCF_006229205.1 Suricata suricatta
GAGAGGGATGCAAAACTTGAGAGACTATTGAAAACTGAAAATGAACTGAGGGTTGAAGGAGGAAGAGGGAAAAGAGGTGGTGGTGATGGAGGAGGGCACTTGTGGGGAAGAGCACTGGGTGTTGTATGGAAACCAATTTGACAATAAACTAATTTAAAAAATGCAAAAAACAAAATAAAGTATGCCTGTTTTATCTCTTTATAGGAAAAAAAATGCTATTTCTAGGAAAGCCTCAATTTTATTATGCTTACCTATAAAAAGCTATCAGTTTGAAGTTGATGCTATATCCCAAATGATAAAACAAATGTTTTTATATTTTTGAAAAAGTGTAATAACAATAAAACATATAATCTCAGATATAGTGCCTAGGAGCCTAGGAAAATGGTTAAGGCCAGGCCTAATGTTGAATGTTAAAATGTAAATATAAAAATGTGTAAGTTTTCACTCATATTTTAAAAATTAAGTGGAAAGATGGCTAATATGTAAGTACTTGTTAAGACATTAATTCAGTTGTGCTGTCAAACTGACCAGTAGAGAGCAATAGAATACCTGACAACTGAAAAAACTGAGTACATGGAAATGTTTTCATGTAAGAATTTCTTCCTCCTTTCTCCTCAATATACCCTAGCTACATCTTTTCCATTCTAGATCGATAACTTTACAATAATCTCCATTTGCTGCCAAAAATATGACTGCTGTATTAATTTTTATTATTTTCCTATTGCTAGCTAATATGGTCATATTGCAGCAATAGTCCAAAGCTGTCAAAATTAAAATTCACATCAGGTAATAATAGGCCTACATGCACTATTCCACATTGGTTTTAACTAGCAAAGAAGTTCCCCCCAAAAGGCTTTTTTTTCTACTGATAATAATCTTTGTTTTTAATGTAGCATAGCTCTTTGAGGAAGCAAAATTATTTGTGAATTTATTATGACATGCTTATGAAAGAGGAAGAAAGCAGGGGTTCATGGCAATTTCTGATGAAGGTACTATAAATGGCTAACGTGGTATATTCCTTCTATAATTAATGGTTCTTCAAAAATGAATTGACTCTATTAAAAAAATCCACTTCAATATTTTGCTCTCCATTTTCACTCTACAGAGAGTAAAAAGTGCTTTCTGGTAATAAAAGTCTATTTTTATTATCATCATCTAATTTTTAATTCCCTTTATATATTTTTTTAGGGTAAATACATGCAAGAATTGAGAGTGATATTGATCATGTTCCATTTTAGTCAGCAGATACCCATTACTCACTCTGGAGCATTCATCAAAAAATCCAACTGCTTTTTAAAATAAAAATGAAGCAGACAACCAAATATGAAAACTTGACAAAGGTGTCTTCTATGCTCAGTGTTCTGAACACTTTATTCTTTGTTGAGTGTGGATCTGATGGAATTGAGCCACAATGACATTTGTGACTAGAAGGGAAGATGGAAATGATTCCATTAACCTAGAGTGCTGTAACATATGGTAATCATAGGTGGTAGAATAGCTGTGTTGGACAAGTGTAGAAGTAAGCCATGTGGCACAGACATTATCAATTACCACACACGGTAACCATGCTGACATAATGTTTCTTCTCCAAAAAGGAAATGAATTGGGCATATGAAGCCGTTTGTTGCCTTATGAAAGAGTGATCTATAAATGACATATCTGGCACCCATATAGCACACATGGTTTTTAGTAATCCTGCTAGTTGAACACTATTAAGATCTGATGAATCTCCATGCCTAAATAACAGCACAATACATTGCACAAAGGCAAATAAAAATATGTATGCAAAAAAAACTTGGGTCCTTCATGTATAAAATTATTTTTCAAATATATTTTTAGATTCTCATATAAAATTTTGGAACTTTGTATCTCTGGAAATATACACCAATAATTTCATGAGTCTTTAAGGTATAAAGCCTATGGGCATAGGCAAAAGGTCAAGATTAAGTCTAAGCTGTTCTGGGAGAAGGAATTTGTTCCTAGTTTTGGCAAAAATATTGAATTTGAAAGAAACATGATAAAAACTGTTGTAATAAAATTTAATATATAAATATTCTTTCAGATGAGTGCAAGGTAGGTTGAAGAAGATAAATTTAAGGCTTAAAGATCAGTGGGGTGGTGGGAAAGAATGAGAATACAGAAGAGAAAGATGTCAGTGGGAATGGAAATGAACTTAGTAAGCTAAAAGATAGTTTACAGGAAAATCTGAAATTCTAAGAAGGCACCTGAAGACACAAATTGGAAAGAGCTGGCAGCCTACCCAGGGAGACTCTCAAGAGGCTATTCTGGATGTCTGTTGCTGCATAACTACCTCAAAACTTTGTGGCTAAAACAAAAACCATTTTATAGTATTTCATGGCTCTGCGGGTTGACTGGGCTTAGCTAGGTAGTTCTCATTTGTAGGTCTCATGAACTTGCAGTCAGATAGTAGTTGATTGGGGATAAAGTCATCTGAAGATTCAAATGGGCTAGATGTCCAAGAAGACTTACATTATACTTTTTTCTTTTATATTGAAAAATTGAGTGAAGAAATGACTAATATGTGGATCGTTTTTGAAATACTAATTTGACTATGTTGCCAAACTGGAAGTTGATGGCCTTAGAGTAATTTGACTTCTTACATAGTGGCACAGGTTTCCAAGAGTGAGTGTGCCAGTGAGTATGACAGAAGGTACATAGCCTTTTATAATCTAGTGTCGTAAGTCAATAGCATCACTTCTGTGGTACACTATTAGTCAAAGCAGTAATGGGCCCATTCAGAATCAAGAGAAGGGGACAAAATACATCCTACCTCCTGATGAGAGGAGTGTCAAAGAATGTTCTAAAACAACCGTACTGACAATTATCTGCATAAATTTATGACAAAATATAGCAACTTGAACTTGGAGGCTCAGAAGTGTGAGTGTTCCAACCTTAATTACATGGAGGAATATTAATTAACAGATCTCACAAGAAACTGATGTATAAAAATCACAATAACCTGCAAATTTACAATGAGAATATTACTTACATTGAAACCAGACATTTGCACTGATCTGGCTATAACTAACATAACTCGGACCCAATTTATCAACAGGTTGATAACTGATATGCATAGAATCAGATAAGAGATCATTATGATTCAAATATTTAATAGCATCAGACAGAGACAGCCTGATGCAGCTGTTTCTAAAATAAGGATAAGGTATCAAGACCAATCTAAGAGGGACCCTCAACCCTTTGAACAAGGCTTGAGTAGTTACATGGAAGTTTGCTCCATTTTGACCCTCTCCTTTCTACTATACTGTATTGTTTACTAAGACTTCTAATTGACACATTTTAAGAATATGGCCCCATGCTATATTTTCTCAGGTTAGAGTTTTCAACCTTAGCATTATTGATGTTTAGGGCCAAATATTTCTGTATTGGAAGGCTGTAAGATATATTTTAGGATGTTTAGCAGCACACTTTGACCTTTACCTGCTAAATGCCAATGTCGCCTGTCCCAACAGTTGTGATGAGTATGTCTACACTGCCAAATGTCCCCTGGGAGATAAAATCATCCCCAAAACCATGGGCTCTGGAGTTAGACTAACTTTGAATTTCTGGTAGGCTGTTTCCTAATAGTATGACCTTGAGCAAGCTGTAATCCACAATTTACATTCCTTGGTTTTGGTTGCCAAGCAGCTATGACACTTTCTAGCAGCATCTCAATCTCTTTGAGGGAGTTACATCTCCTCCATTTTATGTAGTTTGGATAGGATTCCTGGCCTTCTCTTAGACAAGCTAAAGATAATTCTAGTGATTTCTCCCAGATTCTATCATATTCTGGGGTCAGACACTGGCCAAAGCTAAGTCAACAGAATCTCTCTCCCCAGACTTTGAATCTTGAGCAAGAATTAAGGATAGAAGAAAAGTGATAGTTCATTCATCTCAGTGGGACTCCTACCATGAGACCCCTCTCATGGTGCTCTGGAATTAACTAGATCATGCATTTCCCAGCTGGTTTCCTCTGCCTTGCTATCATTTCTATTAAGTTTTTTTATGTCTTTCCAATAAATTCTTTTTGGTTTAAATTACCAGGAAGTTTCCACTATTTACTGAAGGATCCTAATAGATGCAACTTATAAGAGGATAAAAAATACCTACCCTTGTCAAAGTTACTGAATGGGCTATTTTATAATAATACAGTAAAGAAGTTAGCATAGTCCCTGGCATGTGGTAATCATATTAGTAAGGGTCTTGAAGATTTAATAGTTTATTCTGAGAGCAAATTTATTTCTCTAAATTCCAAGTTCTTAGAACAACCCACTTACACTTAAGTGTATCTCTTATAGAATTAATAATTTGACAACTGATTAGATGTGTAGTTATTATGAGAGTAGATCTTTGAGAAAGATTATGAAATTAAGAGAAGTGAAACAGAGGACAAACTGGTGGTTATCAGAGGGGACGTGGGTAGGGAGATGGAGATTAAGGAGTGCATTATGATGAGCACTGGGTGATGTATGAATCACTATATTGTACATGTGAAACTAATATAACACTGTATGTTAACTATACTAGAATTAAAATAAAATAAAACTACAAATAGAGAGAAAGAGAGAGAGAAAAGAAGGGATGCCTGGGTGGCTCAGTTGGTTAAGCATCCAATTCTTGATTTCGCATGATCTCATGTTTGCAGGATCAAGCCCCACATCAAGCTCTGTACTGACAAGAGAATCCTGCTTGGGATTCTCTCTCTTCCTCTCTCTCCGCCCCTGCCCTGCTGTGTTTTTTCTCTCTCAAAAATAAATAAATTTTAAATAAATAAAAACAAATTTTAAAAAAAGAGCAGTTGGGGCACGTGGGTGCCTCAGTAGGTTAAGCATCTGACTCTTGATTTAGGCTCAGGTCAGGATCTTGCAGTTAGTGAGATGGAGCTCTGTGTTGGGCTCTGTGCTGACAGATTGGAGTCTGCCTGGGATTCTCTCTCTCCCTCTCTTACTGCCCCTCCTCCCCTCAAAATAAATAAATAGACTTTAAAAGGAGAGAGAGAGAGAGAGAGAGAGAGAGAGAAGGGAAGTACAAAACCAGTTTGGGGAAAAACAGAGTTGGTTGTTTGTGTTTTTTTTACTATTTTATTTAAGTAATCTCTACACTCAATGTGGGGTTCCAACTCACAACCCTCAGGTCAAGAGTCACATGCTCCACCAACTGAGCCAGCCAGGTGCCCCAAGGTTGGTCTGATATACATTAAATATTTGATAGGGGCGCCTGGTGGCTCAGTCATGATCTTGTGGCTCATGAGTTTGAGCCCCTCATTGGGTTCTGTGCTCACAGGTCAGAGCCTGGAGCCTGCTTCAGATTCTGTGTCTCCCTCTCTCTCTCTCTCTCTCTCTCTCTCTGCCCCTCTTCCATTCATGCTCTGTCTTTTAAAAAATAAACAAACATTAAAAAAACATTTTTAAAAATTTTGATAAAATTATGACGTGGTAAATTGAAAATCGACTGCCGTGGTTTTGGAACATGAATGATTAAACTTAATGTTGATTGGGAATACAAAGAATCACATGACAATTTAAATAAGCAAGTAGGATAATTCTTCCAAGGTTAGAGGGAAAAGTGGCCATCTGAAGGTATTTTTTAAATTATAAACAAAGCCAAACAAAGAAACAATTTATGAGAGAGCTAATAAAGTAGGAGAAATAGGGTCACTTCAACTATCTAGTTAGTAGAAACTAATCAACTATTTTATCCAGTTATTGCTGCTAAAATAAATTCATTTCAATCACTTTTTTCCCAGTCCTGGTCTTCCACTCAAATTTCAAGGTGCAGGGGCAGGAGCATGATTGGCTTGGCTTGAGTTCCTGGCCTACATTTCATTAATGAGGGGGCAAGGCATCAGAATTTACAGTCCCACTAAGACTGCATGCATCAAAGAATGGAAAACACAATTGTACAAAAGGAAAATGGTGAACTATTAAAGAGATACATTGTTGATTATCAAAAGACTCCCTGTGAGTGTACATTAAAGGGATCTCCAAATCAGGGAGAGGAGCAGGATGGTCTTATCAGAGACACCAAGGGAAGAGAGTTTCAAAGTGTCAAATGTTGTTTAAAGGATGAGGATTGTAAGGAAAAAAGGCTTGTAACTCAATCAATTTTACTGAACTTTGGAAAATACAATTTTGGTAGAATGGTGAACAAGTGAATATAAAAGCCGGATTAGAAAAGAAAAGGAATGATGAAAGGTTTTTTTTTATTTTTTATTTAAAACAAATCTTTTTTTAATGTTTTATTTATTTTTGATACAGAGAGAGACAGAGCATGAGAGGTGGAGGGGCAGAGAGAGAAGGAGACACAGAACCGGAAGCAGGCTCCAGGCTCTGAGCTAGCTGTCAGCAGAGAGCCCGATGCGGGGCTCGAACCCACAAACGTGCGATCTGACCTGAGCCAAAGTCGGAGGCTTAACCGACTGAGCCACCCAGGCGCCCCATGAAAGGTTTTTAGTAAGTTTTTAGTAAGTTCATAAACTGCTTCTTCCTCCATAGTGTACTTTATCTTGATGAAGCAACTCCAGGCAGCTTTGAAAGCATAGCCAAGTCTATGAATGTTTCACTTCCAATTTCATTAAATATTTGAAAGACAATTTTGTGCCAGAGATAGATATTGTTCAGTGAATAAGGTCCCTGGCTTTTATGGGGCTTACAGTCCAGTGGAAGAATTAGATAATAGATCAATAAACAATGCCTTTGCATGAAGTTTACTAAACAAAATAACAACAACAACAAAACCCAACAACAATGCCTTCAGATAATGGTAAATGCAATGAATAAGATTTGATTATTGTGACAATGGTAGGATAAGAGAGGTCAACATTGTGTACGATGGTTATGAAAAGCCTCTCTAGGAAGGTAAAATCTGAGGTAATCTGGAAAAACAAGGAGTGAACCACATGAAGACCCAGAAAAGCTGGTATAAAGATTCTAAATCAAGAATGAATTTGTGTATACTTGAAGAACAAAGTTCCAGATGACTGAAGCATGGAAGCAAAGTAGTGGATGGTATCATATGAGCATAGAAAGAAAAGCAAAAGTCAGGTCATGTAGAGCCTCAGTAATGAGTTTGGCTTTTATTCTAAGTGCAATAGGAAGACACTGGAGACTTTACGTAGAGAAGTAACATGAACTGGTATACATATCTTTCTAAAAGATCCCTCTGGCTGCTACTGTAGAAAATAGATTATAGGGGAGGTAAGTAGGGAGGTTATTGCTATTATCCATGTGAGAAAAGACTTTGGCTTACAGTATGGAGATAGTAGTAAATGGCAATGGAAAGACTATAAGACATACTTTGTGGAGAAGTAAAAGGACTTGCTGATATGAGATGTGGGATTGAGGATATTAAAGAAATCAAGTATCCTCAATTTTTGATTTGAACAAAACTGCATGGATGGTGGTACATATTGAAATAAAGGGTATACTTCTTTTGGGAAGTGATTTGGGGAGTTAAGTTTGAAATATTTATTAGACATGTAAGTGAAGCTGTCAGGTAGATGGTTGATTATACCAATCTGGAACTGAGAAGAAAAATCAGGATTGTATTACTTACATGTAAGTATACTTTTCGTCAATTTAAAATAATTCCTTATCTGCCATTTTCTAATATAACCAACATATTACCCATAAAAAAAAGGACTTCTTAAAAATAAACGAATCAAGGGGCACCCAGTTGGCTCAGTCAGTGGAGCATGTGACTCTTGGTCTTGGGGTCATGAGTTGGGGCCCTATGTTGGGTATAGAGTGTTTATAAATACATACATACATAAATGAATAAATATAAATCAATCAAGGAAACCCAAAATTCACAAAGAAAAATGCATTAGCCAAATTATTACTATATTCTACTAATTATCCTCTACAGAATTTGCCTTTAGAATTTGGCTGACATAAGATAGAATACACTGGCATTTTTCATAAAACTGCCTTCTAAGATCTCACTTAATGCCCTATAATCAGAAATCCTGTCAAGTTGAAGATGCAAGGCCACAGCTAACATACAAATAACTTCCAAATGGAAAGATTTAAACATAAAATAATACTTGTTTAAAGTTATGTAAGTAAAACTGGGAGTATTTAATAATCATGGGGTGAGAGTTTCTAGATAAAACACAACATGGCTATATAAAAATCATACTTCTGGGGTGCCTGGATGGCTCAGTCGGTTGAGTGTCCAATCTCAGTTCAGGTCATTATCTTGCAGTTTGTAGGTTTGAGCCCCACAATGGGCTCCGTGCTATCAATATGGAGCCTGGAGTCTGCTTCAGATTCTGTGTCTCCCTCTCTCTCTCTCTCTTTCTCTGCCTCCCTCCCCCGCTCATGCTGTTTCTCGCTCTCTCTCTCTCAAAAATAAACAAACATTTTTAAAAAGTTTTTTTAATTGTACTTCTTTGAGGCAAAAAATAAGACAAACTGGGGAAAATATATAGCATATCATAAGGCCTAATGCCTTCCTTAAGATGTTAAGAACTCTTGCCGATTCATAAGACCAACCATGCAATGGAAAAATAGACAAAAAATATGAACAGCCACTTAATAGAAAAAGAAAGAGTAACTATGGGCACCTGGCTGGCTCATTGAGTAGAGCATGCAACTCTTGATCTCTAGGTCTTGAGCTTAAACCCCACATTGGGCATAGAGCTTACTTAAAGAAAAGAAAAAGAAAAAAAAAAAAGAAGGGCATCTGGGTGGCTCAGTCAGGTGAGTGTCCAACTCTTGACTTAGGCTCAGGTCATGATCTCACAGTTCGTGGGCTCTAGCTCTGTGTCAGATTCTGTGCTGACAATGCAGAGCCTGCTTGGGATTCTCTCTCCTTCTTCTGTCTCTGACTGTGTGTCCTGCTCTCTCTCTCTCTCTCTCTCTCAAAAAATAAACAAAAACTTTTTTTCTTTAAAAGAGAATTAACTTTAAAGTAAATGAAAAGATATGGAAACCAACTTGGTAATAAACTACTTTAAAAAATGCATTAAAATATAAAGTAAATGAAAAGATGTCCAACCTCTCTTATATAAAAAAAAGAACAAGAAAAATGGAAAAACGTAGTATCACACTACAATATGTCATTTTTTAAAAGTTTATTTCTTTATTTTGAAAGAGACAAAGAGAGCATGCATGCAAGTTGGGGAGGGGTAAGGAAGGGCCAGAAAGAGAATCCCAAGCAGGCTCCACTCTGTCAGCACAGAGCCCCACACGTGGCTCGAACTCAGGAACCCATGAGACCATGACCTGAGCCAAAATCAAGAGTTAAAGTTTAACCGACTGAGCTACCCAGGTGGCCATGTTCTTTCTTTTCTATTTGTTTTTCAATTAATTTTTAAAGTAGTATTTGCATAAGATTATTATTAATTTTATTTTAATTTTAGAGAGAGTGAGCACGTGAACAGGGGAGAGGGGCAGAATGAGAGAAAATCATAAGCAGGCTCCACGCTCAGCATGGATTCCAACACAGGACTCTAACTGTGCCACTGTCAGCACAGAGCCTGCTTGGGATTCTCTCTCTCCCTCTCTCTGGTCCTCCCCCCTCTCAAAATTAAACATTTAAAAAAGATTGAAAATAGAACTACCCTACAACCCAGCAATTGCACTACTAGGTAATTATCCAAAGATACAGGTATGCTGTTTGGAAGGGGCACATGCACCCCAATGTCTATAGCAGCACTATTGACAATAGATAAAATATGGAAAGAGCCCAAATATCCATTAACTGATGAGTGGATAAAGATGTGGTACACATACGCAATGGAATATTACTTGGCAAACAAAAAGAATGAAATCTTGCCATTTGCAACAGCATGGATGTGACTAGAGTATATTATGCTAAGTAAAATTAGTCAGAGAAAGACAAAATGTGGAATTGAAGATACAAAATAGATGAACATAATGAAAAGAAAGCAAAAATAATATAAAAACAGGGAGGAAGACAAAGCACGAGACTCTTAAATACAGAGAACAAACTTGAGGGTTGCTGAGGGGTTTTGGGTGGGGGGGTGGGTAAATGGGGAAGGGGGCATTAAGGAGGTCACTTGCTGGGATGAGTAGTGGGTGTTATATACAGGGGATGGATCACTGGATTCTACTCCTGAAGTCATGATATGGTAACTAATTTGGATATAAATTTTTTTTTAAAGTCCAGAAAAACATTTTTTTTCTCTTAAAGAACTGGTATATTCTTATCATTAGACCAAAAGTTTATGTAATCGTTTTTCCTCTTTGCTTTGGCTTATATGACTTAATACAAATTATCTTTGCTACTGTTTAAAATTTTTTTTCAAATTTTTATTTAGTTTTTTGAGAGACAGAGAGAAACAGAGCATGAGCAGGGGGGGGGGGGCAGAGAGAGAGAGACACAGGATTGGAAACAGGCTCCAGGCTCTGAGCTATCAGCGCAGAGCTTGACGCGGGGTTCGAACCCACAAACCGTGAGATCATGACATGAACTGAAGTCAGACGCTTAACTGACTGAGCCATCCAGGCATCCCTCTGTTTACTACTTTAATTAAAAATTTATTATTATTAATTAAAAATTTTTTTAATTGGTAGGACATGTTTCCATGAGTTCTTGAGCCCTCCTTTTTTTTTTTTTTTTTTTTACTTATTCTTTGAGAGAGAGAGAGAGACAGCACGAGTGCTGGAGGGGTAGAGAGAAAGAGAATCCCAAGCAGGCTCTGCATCATCAGCACAGAGTGCAATATGGGGCTCAAACTAACAAATTGTGAGATCATGATCAGAGCAAAATCAAGAGTTGGATACTTAACTAACTAAACCACCCAGGCCCTTCTGAGAGGACCCAACTTTTATATTCTCATAAAACAGGCTACACATAAAATCATTATCAGAGTAATGGTGTTTAAAAACACACTTCTTTGGAATGCTTGGATGGCTCAGTGGGTTAAGCCTCTAACTTCAGCTCAGGTCATGATCTTGAGGTTTGTGAGTTCAAGCCCTGTGTGGGGCTCTGCACTGACAGCTCAGAATATGTAGCCTGCCTCACATTCAGTGTCTCCCTCTCTCTCTGTGCCTCCCCCACTCACACTCTGTCTCTAAGATAAATAAACATTTAAAAAATTTTTAAATAATAAATAAAAATTCACATCTTCTATACATAATGAGAGTCAAATGGATAGTGAGACTCAAATGTATAGCTGAAGCACATAAAGGCCAATGTCAATGGTGAAGTAAATCTGAAAACAAAGAATTATACCATGGTCAAAAATACATGAAATCTTGTCAACATGTTTTATGCCAAAATCAGTTCTGAGGGAGCAAAATGTTCTGTAAATTTTTAACAGTAACAGTAAATTTAGGCACTGACGTTAACTAAAAATACATATTATGAACAGCCAGCTTCTCTTCTGCAACTCAGTGTTTTTTTTTAAAGCAATAGAACATTTCAACATTATGTCTAAAACTGAAATGCAATGTATTGGAATAAAAATCTTAGTATTATTGATTTTTAAAGTAAAAAAATATGTAAATGTCAGTCTTTTCCATACTTTTTAGTATTGCTCATTTAAAGTGTATATTTAATAATGCCCTAACAAAAACAGAAACCACAAAATTTCTAACAAAAATTTACAATCATTTAGTTCTGTCATGTTTTATAAATAAGAGAAAGGCATAAGAAAATAAAGGTGCCAAAATTGATATGGCTTATTAATGTCTCAGATGAAATTAGAATGCAAGTCTTTTGACTCAGCCTGTTCTCTCTACCACACTATAACCTGATCACTGGTAACTAGATATAAACATTTTAGTAGGAACATTATTAACAACAACAAAAACAGGAATTAGAAAATAAAAGTAGCTGATCTAAGAAATGAAAGTTAAATTTATTATGGTTAAAATTTAAGCTAGTAGGAACAATTTGAAAAATTCCAAAGACAAATCAACTGTCCCAAACTCAATAAGCAATAAGTCAATATAACAAAAAGTGTTACTCATATAAATTTATAAACTATTCAATCACTATTAGAAATAACCCAAATGTCCATCAAGAGATGAGTGAATAAGCAAAATGTGGTATATACATACAATGGAATATTGTTCAGCCATAAAAATGACTGAAGTTCTTGTACATGCTACAACATGATCTTGAAAACATTATGCCAAGTGAAACAAACCAGGCACAAAAGTAAAAAGGTTGCATGATTGCACTTATATAAAATTAGTACAGGGACGCCTGGATAGCTCAGTCGGTTAAGCCATCAACTCTTGGTTTCAGCTCAGGTTGTGATCCCAGGGTCGTGGGATCAAGCGTTGAGTCAGGGTTCATGCTGAGTGTGGAGCCTAATTAATACTTTCTGTCTCTCTCTGTGTCCCTCTCGCCACCTCTCAAATAAAAATGCATACATAAATAAAAAATAAAAATAAAATGCATACAGTAGGCAAATTAGAAATGGAATAGATTAGAAATTATCAGGAGCTTGGGGGGAGGCTATGTGTAGAATGGTCAATTCTTGCTTCAACAATAGAGTTTCTGTTTGGGTGATGAAATTTTAGAAATATTGATGACTTATACAACACTGTGCATGCAGTTAATGCATGAATTGTACACTTAAAAATGGTTAAAATAGTAAATTTTATATCTATTTTATCACAATTTTAAAAAGTAAAAAAAAAAAAAATTGGGGACACCTGGCTGGCTCAGTCCAAGAGCACATGACTCTTAATCTCAGGGTTCTGAGTTCGAGCCTCACATTGGGTGTAGTGCTTACTAAAAAATAATAAAAAATAAAAAGTAAAAAAAAATTCCAATACCACCATTAAATTATATATAATTTATAATAATAAACATGCATTCTATGCATGACAAGTATTTTTTTTAATGTTTTATTTATTTTTGATACAGAGAGAGACAAAGCATGAGAGGGGGAGGGTCAGAGAGAGAAGGAGACACAGAACTGGAAGCAGGCTCCAGGCTCTGAGCTAGCGGTCAGCACAGAGCCCGACGCGGGGCTCGAACCCACGAACGTGAGATCTGACCTGAACCGAAGCCGGAGGCTCAACCGACTGAGCCACCCAGGTGCCCCGCATGACAAGTATTTTTATCTGACCATTAGAAAAACAGAATTAAAAAACAATCTTATTATTAAATTTATTTATTTTGAGAGAGAGAAACAGTGCGAGCAAGGGGAGGGGCAGAGAGAGAGGGAGACCCAGAATCTAAAGCAGGTTCCAGGCTCTGAGCTGTTAGCACAGAGCCTGACACAGGGCTCAAACCTACAAGCTGTGAGATCAAGACCTGAGCCAAAGTCAAGATACTTAGCCAACTGAGTCACCCAGGCATCCCAGAGAAACAGAATTTCTTCTAAACCTTATTTAAAATACTTATTCATTCAACAAGTAGTTGTTAAATGTGTATATGTGTTAAGGCTTTGGATGGATGGATGGATGGATGGGAGAAGGAATGGAAACAGACAGGCCAGCCTATCCCATCTACCTTACAGAGTTGCTCTGAGGATCAAGTTAAATGATATAAAGGTATTCAAAATCATAAGGCACTATACAAATTCAAGCTAAAAGTTATAATACTCTGGGGAAAAAATACTTTAAAAAAGGATAAACTTATAAAATCAGAAAGAAATACCTTAGAAAAAACCTACTGTGGAGGCTATAGTAACACTGGAAAAGTGTTTATTATGTGCTTGAAAATAAAATGTGTGCTGATTTTAATATGTAAAAAAAAAAAGAAAAAATCTACTGCATGTTTGAAATATTGCAGATTTATGCATTAAAGATATTAGTGGGATTATCTCTGTGGTTTCCTCTAGCAATAAGTCTATAATCACTGCATCGAAATGTTAAGCTTCTATCCTGAAAACAAAACAAAAATCATGAGTTAGGTTGTCTGAGCTTTTAATTCTATACCTTATTATATTTTATACGTTTAATAACTTTTTTGAAATCAAATTTATTTTCCAAGTCCATTGACATGGAAAAGGTTTCTCAAAGAAGAGCAAATTCTGAATTGCTAGGATTTGTTTACTTTCCCCAGAATGAGTAATTTTTAAAGTATTAATGGCCTGTGTTGTGCTAACTGTGGCCACGGCACTGCAAAACATGGAACTGACATAACAAATATCATGGAAATGTTTTCTTTGTGTGTGTGCAAATATATCAATGTGTATACATGAATTACCAGAAAGAGTGATCAGAGCAATGGCATTTAAACGGAGAAAAAGCTGGGGTGGGGGCGCCTGGGTGGCTCAGTCCATTGAATGTCTGACTCTGGATTTCAGCTCAGATCATGATCTCTTGCAGTTAGTGCAGAGCCTGCCTGGGATTCTCTCTGCCCCTTCTCTGCTCACTCTCTCTCTCAAAATAAAGAAACTTAAAAAAATAAAAATAAAAGGAGTAAAAGGCAATATACATCTTTTGGATTTACCACACTGCCTAACCCCAAAATGAAAGATGGATGGTGAGACTTTTAACTAATTTACTGGTAGCATTAGGTGGCAAATACATATAAATTGTGGAATGATAGATATTCTATCACATCATGAGTTAAAAACAGAAGACTGCAGGAAAATTTCATACTTACGGATATTTTATAATTAAGAAAGACTAATAGTCCTAAAAAAAAAAAAGCTTTCAAAACGCTAAGGAACTTTTTGTATCCTTTTATATAGATATAGGTATACAGATAAATACAGATATAGCTCCTCCTTCATTCCCATAGGAATAACTATCTATGAAAACAGTTAAAAACTGGCAATAAGTCTGTGTCCACGCTTTTCAAACTTTTGTGTCTATTTATCACCTAAAGACCATTATTTCTTGAATCATGTTACCAAATGAAGTGAGAGGCTGAATGGCTCCCCCAAAACATTTACAACCTAATCCTAAAATTTGTGAATGCTAATTTACATGCCAAAAGGGCCTTTGCAGATGTGATTAAGGGCCTTGAGATAGGGAAATTATCCTGGATTATCTGACTAGGGCCTAAATGTAATCACAAGTGTCCTTACAAAAAGAAGACAGAACACAGAGTTGGAAAAAGGCAATTGAGACAGACTGGAAACAGAGAGACTGGAAGATGCTACACTGCTGTCTTTGAAGATGGGCTATGAGCCAAAGAATTCAGGCAGTCTCCAGCAGCTAGAAAAGGCATGAAAATGGATTTTCCCTAGACCCTCCAAAAGGAATACAGGCCTGCCGACACCTTGGTTTTAGCCCTGTGAAACTGAGTTCAGACTCCAGAACTGTAAAATAATAAATCTGTGTTCTTTTAATCTGTGGTAATTTTTTACAGCAGCAACGAAAAATACAAATCATAATTTCAATTTTTTAAAAATGTTTATCCATTTATTTTTGAGAAAGAGCAGGGGCAGAGGGGCAGAGAGAATCCCAAGCAGGCGTGGCACTGTCAGTACAGAGTCCCACGTGGGGCTCAAAACCACAAACATGACCTGAGATGAAACCAAGAGTCAATTAACCAGCTGAACCACCCAGGTGCCCCCATAATTTCAATTTCTTTTTTTTCTTAAACATTTTTTTGTGTTTTATTCATTTTTGAGAGAGAGAGAGAGAGAGAGAGAGAGAGAGAGAGAGAGAGAGAGACAGTGCGAGCAGGGGAGGGTCAGAAAGAGAGGAAGACACAGAATCCGAAGCAGGCTCCAGGCTCTGAGCTGTCAGCACAGAGCCCGACGTGGGGTTCGAACTCACAAACCATGAGATCATGACCTGAGCCAAAGTCGGACACTCAACCGACTGAGCCACCCAGGCGCCCCTTCAATTTCTTTAAAAAAGGAACTTGTATGCTTGTTAGAAGCATTGTTTATAACTCTTAAACTATAGTAATAACTAAAATTCCAAAAACAACTTTAAAATTATGCACAACCATTAAAAACTATCAAAAAAATTATGTGCAACACAAGAGTACCCATTAGGCTCTTTAAAAAGCAGGTAAAGATTTTTAAAAAATTTTATGTGTACATATTTTAAATTTCCTAGATTGCTACAGACTGAATTTTCATCCCAAAATTCATGGGTCAAAGCCCTACCCTCCAGCATGACTATATTTTGAGATAGAGCTTTGGGAAGGTAATTAATGTTAAATGAGGTCATAAAGTGAAGTCCTAATCTGATAGGACTGGTGGTCTTGTAAGAAGACAGAGAAAGATCTCTCCATGCACATTCATCAATAAAGGCCTTGTGAGCACTCAGAAAGTAGATGGCTGTCTACAAGCAAGGAAGAGAGGCTTCACCAGAACCAGACATGTGGGCACACTGATCTTGGACTACTAGCCTCTAATACTGTGAGAAGATTCTGTTGCTTAAGTTTATGGCATTTTGTTATTGCAGCCCAACCAGACTAAGATTTAAGTACATTATACTTATAAGTAGAATAACAATGATCTTTTTAGCAAAAGCAACAACTCTGAAAGGCTATTTACATAAAGTTTATTTAAAAAGAATAGCACATGCACAAAAAAGTTACAACCAAAAGAAATACACTTGGCTTTGTCTACATCCTGGGTCCTATAGTTCTTTACAGTGTTATGATGCTTTATAAAAAGAGATTCCTATAGTTCTGACCCCTAGTAACACTGATATTTAAATGTCACTAATAACCCCCTCACTGTCTTGATTTTATGATTAGAGCATAGAGAATATAAAACAATGGGTAATTTTTTATGACTGCATTGATAATAAAAATAGATACCTTAATATAGACCTCAAAATTAATTATAATCAGTCATCCTACACTCAAATAGTCATTTGAAATTAGTCTTCTATAATTAGGATGACCTTATGCCTGATTTGCCTGGGATAGTCCTGGTTTATGTCCAGTGTCCTGGTGTAATTGTTACCAGTGTCTAATTTCATTCTCAAAAAAGTCTTGGGGCACCTGGGTGGCTCAGTCAGTTAAGTGTCGGACTTTGGCCCAGGTCATGATCTCACAGTTCGTGGGTTTGAGCCCCGCACTGGACTCTGTGCTGACAGCTAGCTCAGAGCCTGGAGTCTGCTTCGGATTCTATGTCTCTTCTCTCTGACCTTCCCCTGCTCATGCTCTGTCTCTTAAAAATAAATAAAACACTAAAAAAAATTTTTGTTAAATTTTATAAATTTAGTGTTCACTCTGGGAGAGGAAATGCCAATTGCCACTAAAATGTGGAGAACATGGTTGTCACAGTATATAGTATCCAATTATTTAAATAATTCTCTTCCGTTGGGAACCACAGTAAATCTGTGAATGAATTGAAAAGTACTAAGAAGAATCAGGTGCCAAAACATTTTTAGATGATTTTAAAAACATTCAAGAATCCAAATTTTTAAGTTATTCAAACAGTGTTAAGATTATTCAAAGGAAAATGTCAATACATCTAGAATTCTAGAATGGATCACACCGTATTTAAAAAATGTAGAAATAAATAACTGTGAGTTTATCAACTTGACTATTCTGGAAGATGTATATTCTAGACAATTTCTAGATAGGGTAATAGCTCTAAAGTCCTTCCCTTAACATTATCAAATAACATTAAATATACAAATGGCTTAGATCACATTGGTCATCTAAAGTTTATATCCTACTATTAAAACCGAATACAATAATATGCTGACTCATGGTGCTGGCTTTTCATTATAATAACAAATCATTTCTAAGAATTATGAAAACTACATTTGAAGAGAACAAAATAGGAATGTGAAAAAAATTTTCTTCTTAGGGTTTTCTAGGCAATTAGCAAAAGAGGAAAAAAACAGTCTGAATGGTAGATTCAGATTGGCCACATGAGATCAGCTTTCCACATCTGCAAAAATACAATACCTGTATCGTCTCTGCTGAATGTTACTAAAAATGAAAATGGGCCAAAATATAATTGTAAAACTGCTTTTGAAAAATTCAGAGTATCATACTCATTACATGTTTTTCACATTCACTTCCTATGCTCTTGATTCATACATCCCATAGTGTTAATATTTTAAAGTAATGAGTCTACTACTTTGTATACATTACACGTCACAGCATCAATACATATGTATACTTTAAGACTGGTCTTTGGATTCCTGTTCTTCCTCTGATTCTCGTGACCGTTTCCGGGAATTCAATGAATCTTCTGATTGCAAAGAACATGCAGGAGCAACAACAGCATCTCTAAATCCCTGAGGCTGGAAAATGAAAAAATATACAAGTATGCATTAAGAACACCTAAAATAACAATTGGTCTTCCAAATACTTTTAATTGATAAGACAGCTACTTTATTGAGACAGAAGTTACCAACCACTGTGAATGAAGAAGTTACACTTCATGATTAGGTGTTCAAACCAGAGCTGTACTAGAGTATTTTATATCTAGAGTGTTTTATATATGTAAGCGTGTATTTACTTATACATTCATATATACACATACAGAGAACAGTTCATTATAAAAATGTACTCTAAAAGACAATCCTTTTATTTATTTATGTTTATTTTTTTATTTTTTGTTTATTTTTTAAAGAATGAGAGAGAGACAGAGCACAAACAGGGGAGAGACAGAGACAGAGGAAGTCACAGAACCCGAAGCAGGCTCCAGGCTCTGAGCTACCAGCACCAAGCCTGAAGCGGGGCTTGAACTCACTAACCATGAGATCATGACCTGAGTGGAAGCTGAACACTTAACCAACTGAGCCACCCCTAAAAGACAATCCTAACAAACGTTATGGTGGCTCTATTGGAAGGGATAAAAGGAAGTAATATGTGTTAATTACTGAGGTGCTTTACAAATTATTTTCACAATTAAATAAAGTTTTCCAATTAGGATACTTTATTTTTTTTTAATTTTTAGTGTTTTATTTACTTCTGAGAGCGATGAGGGAGGGAAGGGTGGAGGGAAAGAAAGGAAGAAAGCATGAGCAGAAGAAAGACAGAGAGAGGAAGACACACAATCCGAAGCAGGCCAGGCTGAGCTGTCAGCACAGAACCCAAACCGGGACTCAAACCCATGAACTGCGAGATCATGACCTGAGCCGAAGTTGGATGCTTAAACAACTGAGCCACCCAGGTGCTCCTCCAGTTAGGATACTTTAAATGAATCTAGGTAGTACAAAGACTAAATCGATAATTTATAATCTCTAGTTCTGTTTTTGTCCTTAAAAATGAGATGCCAAGAATATATCTGGCTCAACACTACTGATAAATATGCACATTTCAGCCAAAAAAGTGTGTTCTATGATTTTAAATTACAGGAAAATTAACATTTTAAAGCAAGATATATTTGGTGGCTATGATAGATCTATAATATCTACAGATTAAAATGAGTAGTGTTAGTATTTTTTCTTGGAAAATCTTTAACAACTTTCACTTAAAAAATTTTTAATATCCTGACATTACATATGGCATGGAACACACTAGCCTACAAATCAGTATTTCCTCTGTTCTTAAGAATAAATTTCAGTCCAATTGTGACTAGAATATTCTGTATACATACTACTATTTTGGGGATAATGTTCTAAGCATCAAAAGCTGTCCTCAAATATGCTTGCTGCCTACAGGAGTTAACAGAAGCAATTTGTAAATGCTCTCTTCAGATAATTACTGCCTACCAACACCAAAATCCCACTCAAATCAAATAATACTGACTGTGATTTGAAACAGTACTGTAGATTCCTTCTGGCTTGGTGATTTGCACAATGTTGCCAACCTGCTTAGAGAAAAAAAATAAATATACACAAACACATGATCTTAATTAATTAGTTTAGATGACTGATTTAATAATTTAAATTTATAGTTTTTCCTTACAATTCTATTGTTTCATTATTTAAGGACACATAAAGCAGAAAGCAAAGAAATATCAAAAATACTTCCTTTAATCAATAGCTATATGTATGTATATATAATTATCATATATAATAACAATAGTCTTGTTTACGTAAGTGGAATTTAAGCAACCTAAAAGTCCAGTGACTAATTCAAATAATTTTCTACATGACAAAATACTATTGAAGTCTAAGAAAATGTGGAAGAAAATATTTAATGAGATAGGAAAATATTAATAATATGTTAAGTAAAAGTTATGCTGTAAGATCCCACATTTATGAATAAGTATGTAAATACACACACATAGGAAAATTAGTAGAAGACCACAGTCAAAGAGTTAAGTTGTTATTATAGGATAAAGGGAGGGGGTTGTTTATATTTTTCCAACTTTCTGTAGTAATCATGTATTTTTTGTGTTATGATGGAAGTAATAAAACAATTTCTTGGGAGATAAATGAGGAACACATACTCATACTAATCCAAATAAGCAAGGAAGACACAGTCTCTCAAAATGATTACATCCAGAAGAATTACTGTCATGACAAGAACAAGGTCTGTTTAGGCAGAATTTTTAAAAAAATTTAGTGTTTATTTATTTTTGAGAGAGAGACAGATCTCGAGCAGGAGAGGGACAAAGAGAGGGAGACACAGAATCTGAAGTACCTCCAGGCTTTGAACTACAGCACAGATCTCAACGCAGGGCTTGAACCCACAGATCAAAAGATCACGACATGAGCTGAAGTCGGACGCTTAACTGACTGAGCCACCCAGACAACCCTGTTTAGGTAGAATTTTATTATGTACTATATAGCAAAGTAATATAAAACTAAAAGCTGAAAGTAGTTAGAAATAAAATTCTAAGGTCTTATTAACTTTGCTCAAATACTGTAATAACAAACAAATATAAGCAAAAGGTTTTACTTTATTATTAAAAATTTTTTTAATTAAGTAAACTCTATGCCCAATTTGGGACTCAAACTCATGACCCCAAGATCAAGAAGCACAGGCTACACCGACTTAGCCAGCCAGGCGCCCTAAGCAAAAGTTTTAAAAGCAAAAACTTTTAAAGTCCCATTTAAAATCACTGTAAAACTGATATAACTTATTCACAATAGGCAAAAGACAGAAACCCAAGAGCCTGACAGGTGAATGGAAACATAAAATATGGTTTCTATGTACAATGGAATATTATTTAGTCTTAAGGAAAGAAATTCTTGTCACGTGTTATGATGAACATTGGAAACTATGCTATGTGAAAAAAGGCCAGTCACAATAGGACAAATATTGTATCATTTCATTTATATGAGAGGCCTAGAGTAGTCAAATTCATAGACAGAATGTAGAATGGTGGTTGCCACAAGCTGATGGAAGAGCCGAATAGGGAGTTCATGTTTAATGGGAACAGTTTCAGTTGGGGAAGATGGAAAAGCTGTGGAGATGGATGACTGCACAATAATGTGAATGTACTTCATGCCACTAAGCCATACATTTAAATGGTAAAAATGATGAATTTTATGGTATGTATGATTTAGTACAATTTTATTTAAAAAAATTTTTTTAAGTAAGCTCTGTGCCCAACATGGAGCTTGAACTCACAACCCCAAAATCAAGAGTGGCATGCTCTACCAACTAAGCCAGGTGGATGCCATACAATTTACTATAATTTTAAAAAATGGGTATAAATGCACAAATTGCAGTTTCTAACTTAGAGAAAAATCATAAGCTCTCAGAGTTAAAAGGTTCATTAACATCCATACAATATAATGTTGATTTTTCTTTCTTTTTTTTACTGGCTGCTTGGGAGTTTATTTTCTACCTGATGCAAGGCACAAGGTTACAAGGTGTGCCAAGATGCCTTGTGTGTGGCTTGGAGAGTAAAAAGTGGGGTTCTTTCAACTTCCTTTTTGGTGTTTTGCAGTTTTGATATAAAAGAACCCAACTGGAGGGGAAGAATGAGTAGGGGTTCTGATATGAACTTAGGGTCTCCTGAAGCCTGGTGGCTGGCAGTGGCCACTCAGGGCTACGGCCCAGTGTTGACTTTGCCAAGCTGGCCACCAGGCTGGTTTCTCATGGCTTCCGGAGCCAAGTCACAGGTGATCATGTCATTGGTGGCGTGGGGATTCCAACACTGTAGCCATGAGCAAGGACAGCAGACTTCCTGAAAAAGAAGCTTGCTCACCAGTGACCCAAGTCAGCCTTGAGGAGACCAGGGTGGTAAGGGATGGCTTCCCCAGGATACTCTGCACTTATGCAGGACCTGTTACTGGAAGTGGAACCCTCGAGGCACCAGTAATTGTCACGGATGGCCACGAGCGAGCCACTGGAAAGAATAGCTGCCATGCTGGTGCGTGTAGGCTGATGAAAACTTTGGCAGCGGCCCCTTTTGGACCTTAGTGTGCAATCCAAAGTGGCAGGGATGGGGACACTAGGACACAGAACCCATTGCAGAGGAAGCCACAGAAGGCCACTCTTCGACTGAGGTCTAATTTGTTTTCAAAGAAAATTCAAAAAGGACATCTTGGTTTATGATCTTCAAATTTTGAAATTGCCCCTCTACTCAGGCACAATTCAAAAAAGAAGAATCAGAGACCACAGTCCATTAGCTTAATGCCTTAGGTTTGTACTTTTAGGACAAAAATGGCAGAATCCAAAATGCCATGTACTCTGTAATTACAATTGTACAAAAAATGAAGTAATTGCTGAGTAATATGTAATATAAGAATAGTGTTAGGGACTGAGATTATAAATTTTTACAATGCTTCAGAGTTGATAATTCTGTCTTTAATACAAAATATAACAGAAGAATTGGGGCACCTGGCTGGCTCAGTTGGTAGACCATGGGATTCTTTTATTTTTATAATTTTTTTAACATTTATTTATTTTTGAAAGACAAAGAGAAACAGAGCATCAATGGGGGAGGGGCAGAGAAAGAGAGGGAGACACAGAACCCAAAGTAGGCTCCAGGCTCTGAGTTGTCAGCACACAGCTCAATGCAGGACTCGAACCCACGAACCGTGAGATCGTGACCTGAGCTGAAGTCAGATGCTTAACCAACTGAGCCACCCAGGCCCCTTGAGCATGAGATTCTTGATCTCTGGGTCATGAGTTAGAGCCCCACTCCGGGCACTGAGATTACTTAAAAAAAATAAATAAATAAAGTTAAAAAAATATATATATATACATATATACACATAGAAAAATAGAGATGTGGTGTATTTTAACCTGTCTTGTTAAAAATTCATTCTCTTTTTGATTCAATAAAACAAAAATTAGCTAACCTGAAAAATTATTATCTAAATAACCTCATGTCACCATATGTCCAAAAAGATACCCAATACATCTGAATTTTCTCAGAAAATTATTAAAAAGTAAATGAGCTTTTAAGAAGCATTTACATGCTTATTAAAAATCCTAAAGTGGGCATTAAATATTCAGGGTGAAAATTTTCCTCAAATTTCTAGGTAAAAATAAAATTTTGTATTTCATATCTGCAACTCAAGAGATCTTTTTAAACAACAAACTAAACCAAAGAATCACTTGGCTCATGGCCCCAGCTAAGATGAAGCTTAACATATGGCTGAACTACACAGTTTGGGTCAGGAAGGAATAAGACAGAAGCACAATTTGTGCTCTAAAGCTGAGCACACATATGAAACACTGTGTGGGGGTGTTGATGTATTACTCCACTGCACCACCAAATCTTCCTGGCAAAAAGTGATATAATTCTGAACAATCTCAGCCTCATATTATCATGAATATGAAATGTGGAGGAAATCCCACACAATATACAAGACAGAGGTAAAAGTATTTATTTGAATAACTGTTGGAATGTTATTTCATTGTTAGAGGGTAAAAGAGGTTTCTGGTAAAAGATGGGAACTGAAACATAAAACAGGACACTTCAGTTCAATTCTCAATATAAATTTGGCTAGTCAAGGTTTTTATAGTTTTCTACTCTAATTGGAAGTGTTCATTTTTATAACTATTTTTCCCCAGTGTGAATTTCTATTTTCATCCTTTCAAGATAAACTAAATTTTAAAACACATACAAGACTTCATGCAACTTTTATGACTTAAAGATAACTGGTTTCAATGAAGGACAAAACTAATTCTATTAAATGAGGTTAACTTATTTTGATCATAATAAAGTATGCACATTACTTATCATATATCTCCAGCTAGGGAGAAAAACGATAAGAGCTATACTTTCAGATTTGCTAGCAATCAACACAATACTATAATTACATTCTAGAAAGAGCAATTATAGGAAAATAGACTATTATAGAATCAGCTATAAAACTTGAATACTACTACTTATTTCACAGTTATTTGGAAAACAAAATGAAGTACTATATATGCATACACATACAATACTTAGTACAATAAAGGACAGTTAATAAATATTCAATAAATTGTAGCTATTATTTACTACTTAATCTTTCAGGGCAGCCTTGGTCTTCTAACTTCTATGAAGGTAGAGATCCTTCAAAGAGTTTTTGAAGGGATTAATGAAGGGAAATGTTGTATATAAAAACTGCCCTGTTAAATACCTAGCGTAAGCAAGTAGTCACTAAAATTATATTCTAGGATATAGAAAAAACTTATGGGACAGATTTCCCTGTCTAATTCACTGTCAAGTGTTCTACACCATTCTCCAATTTCTTGGAAAGGATCAGTAAGAAGCTGGAAGTCATAAAATGGCTAACTCCTAAAAAGTAAGCATAATTTTCTAATCTCACGGATACCTAACCAATGCTAACTTGTACAATTTGACAAAGAAGCCAAACATCTCCTTCTGATGAGTGCATTAAAAGATAAAACATCTTGAGGGCACATGGGTGGCTCAGTCAGTTAAGCATCTGACTTCAGCTCAGGTAATTATCTCACAGTTAATGAGTTTGAGCCTTGCGTAGGGTTCTGTGATACAGAGCCGGTGCCTGCTTTGGATTCTGTGTCTCCCTCTCTTTTTGACCCTCCCCTGCTCGAGCTCTCTCTAAAAAATAAACAAACATTAAAAAAAAAAAGATGAAACATCTTAAAAAACAAAAGACCCCAAACAAAAAGATGAAACATCTTGCTTTCTTGTATTCTTTTTATTTTTTAGATGTATTCTATCAATGAATATTTAATATTAAAATAATAATAAAAGTAGGTGTTTAAAATGGGAATTCCTAAAAGCATTTAAACAGTGAGATGTTACAGAAAACCTAAATCTAGGAAAATATAAGTAATATCTTCATAAGATTCTCATCTGCAGAACTGTTGCCAAATCTTTACAGCAGAGTTAGTTGCTGAGGAAAGGATTACATTTGCGATCCAAAATACAATGACTTATTTATGGAATTGGAGGATGGAAGTTAATTGTAAAGCACTATGTAATATGGGGGAGGGGAAAGAGTTACCTGAGCTCTTTGGAAATGCCACTTTTTTCCCTTAAAAAATTTTTTTTGACATTTATTTTTGAGAGACAGAGCACAAGTGGGTAAGAGGGCAGAGAGAGAAAAGGAGACACAGAATCCAAAGCAGGCTCCAGGCTCTGAGCTGTCAGCACAGAGCCCGATGCAGGGCTCAAACTCACAAACCATGAGCTCATGACCTGAGCCGAAGTTGGACACTTAACTGACTGAGCCACCCAGGCGCCCCTGGAAATGCCATTTTTAAAACAGACACAAACCATGTGAATTAATTTCAAAAGATGTGTGTAAGAGTAATAAATTCTGCTATGAGCTCAGAGTTAAGTAAAACCTAATTTGGTCAGGCATTTTTTTTTCAGTTTAGAAAACAGAGAAATGTAGATAAATAACTAGACAATATCACTGACCAGATGTGATTTATATTTAAGCAACCCTTTTTTCCATCTTTGCCCACCTGCTATCTCAATTTCCCCCATTCATTATAGCATTTCCAAACGAAGTTCTCTTGGTTATACCAATTAATCTCAAAGTAGAGAGGCTGCATAAATCTGACATTTCTAGAAGTGTAGAATAAAAGATTCCACAGCTTTCATTTGCCTATTTTAAAGAAAATGAAAGCTGGTTTGTTCACTTGCTCAGCAGCTTTAAAAACAAATACAAAGGTTTCGTGCTGCCATAGCTTTATTTTAAAGAACAATACTTGTGAAAGGCAGGTTAAATAACTGGATAACAAAAGTAGGATAGCAAACTACAAAAGAAAACAAAAATAGACACAATTTCATACAAGAAGTATATTAAGCACCTAAGTAAAACCATGTTTTTCCCCACATAAATTGGTCCTAAAGCTAACCTCAAAGTTTTCCTTTTGTCCTGATTTTATTCTTCTTTCAATTCCTTCTAGGAACAGAGAGTACCCACCTCCTTCTGCAAGGCTAATAAATGGTACTTGATTTCAAAGAGCTTTAGAAGGTAGCATTCCTCGGCCACCTACTCATTTCAGGTGCACCCCATCATTTAAATATTCCAAAGCACTTCCTATGTTAGCTAAATGTGCAGTTTAACAACATGTTTCTATGTTTTCTCTAGGTGATAGAGGACAAGGCAACAAAAACTTTAGTTCATGGGGGCACTGTAGATTTCATCCACTTGAGTAGATTTAAGAAAACATAACTGTCCAGTGTAATTAACTCAATATTCAAAATTATTAACTTGTTTCTATACTGACCTTTGCTTTTGGTCCCAATGAAAGATTAGCCGTATTGTAGCAGCATGTCCCCAACTTTCACCTAGTGGGAATAAGAACAGAACAACTGTATATTACCTTACTGACACAGTTGTAAGTCTTTCAGAATGCCTCTACCAAAACAGTTTTACTTTACCTAATTTAACAAGAATATACTTATACTTTCAAAAACCCTTTTATATGGGTAACAACCTAAGATTAATAGATTTTTACCTATGTATGGAAATAGTGCAGATCATTATCCTTTATTTGCTTTCAGAAAACTCTATAGTTTGAATCAACATATCTGTCAATCTTCTGTATCATCAGACCTACTAACATATATTTCTGGCTACCAGAAGAAAAGCAAAAACTGTGACAGAATATTCTTAAGAATTTAGTACAAAACAATCTCGAAACACTGTGTCCTAACAAAACCATGAGTGAGGTTAGGAAGAATCATAAGTCATTCACTGTACCATGATCTGTATTTAAGTGGATTCACCCTTCCTCCTGCCTAAGACCTTCTGAGGGCAAGAGTCATCATATGAATATTTATATGCTCAGTACCTGACATAATAGTTGCCAAATAGTAGATGCTCAATAAATGTTTGTTAAATAACTGAAAGGATGAGTCAGTGTCTAAGGGCACCATGCTCCATGCTCACTTGTGAGTAACAGATACAATCTCTGCTTTCATAGAACCTACAGTACTCAACAAGCATCAAATGAAAGAAGTAGAAAAAATGTGTTTAATAATAATAGGGGGTGACTGCGTGGTTCAGTGGATTAAGCATCTGACTCTTTCTCTGCCCTTCCCCAACTCGCGCACACTCTTTCTCTGTCAAAATAAATAAACTTTAAAAAATTTAAAAAACATTTTTTTAATGTTTTATTTATTTTTGATACAGAGAGAGACACAGCATGAGAGGGAGAGGGGCAGAGAGAGAAGGAGACACAGAACTGGAAGCAGGCTCCAGGCTCCGAGCTAGCTGTCAGCACAGAGCCTGACACGGGGCTCGAACCCACGAACGTGAGATCTGACCTGAGCCGAAGTCAGAGGCTTAACCGACTGAGCCACCCAGGCGCCCCCCAAAATGAAAAATTTTTATCTGATTAATTACCCACCTAATGCAGGAACCAGCAAGGCCTGAGTTCTATCAATCTTTGTTGTCATCTGATTAGTTAAGAGTACCTAAAAAAAGTGAGAAAATTAGGTGAGTCTCTCTCAAAAACTATCAAATAAATAGTTCTATGACTTTACTATTCTGAATATAACTTAAAGAAAAACATATGTAGGAAATGAAAACTTTTCTAATAAATTCTTAAAAATTTGCCCATTAAAATGAGTAGTTACCCGAAAACAGGTTTTATTGAACATAAACATTTTTAACAGACAAGAACAAAGTTCTAATTGTGAAAATGGAAGAATAAAAATATAATAAATGATACATAATACATAAAGGTCTAAAGAGACCATATATAAAAACTTAAAAACTAGGAGGATCAGAAAAACATCACTTTTAAAACTTAAGTTTTGGATAAGCCAATAAAAACCACTAGACCAACAGCAGCAATATCAATAGTGGCAATAAACATTTATTGAGTACTTAATACATAACAGAGCTATGCCAAATGCTTTACCTTCATTATCTTATTTAGCCTTCACAACTACTCCAAGAATGAAGTATTATTATTATTATTCCAGTTTATCACATGAGAAATCAGAAGCTTACAAAGACTGAGGTTTTTTTTAACCACTGTTGCCTTCTAGTATATATATATATATATATAATCAAAAGAGTGTGACATAATTAATAAATAACTCACTGTTTACCTCTTTAGGAAAAGACAAATATAGCATTGCCATTTCTGGTTTTACAAGAAAAAAAACTGAGGTAAAAATTATGAGAAAAGACCTAAAATCATAAAGAAAAGGAAAAAAATAAAACCCAGCACTCAGGTCAAATGACTCCAAATTATGACTATACTCATCTGCTGATAATAGATATAGGTGTTGCTTTATTCAAAGATGGCCCTCAAGGCTAAAAATATTACTAATTCTTTTGGATTAAATAGTGACCTACAGAAAAGATTCCATGTTTTTTTTGTTTTGTTTTTAATTTTTTTAATGTTTTATTTATTTTTGATTCAGAGAGAGATAGAGCATGGGAGGGGGAGGGGCAGAACCAGAAGGAAGCTCCAGACTCTGAGCTAGCTGTCAGCAGAGCCTGATGCGGGGCTCGAATCCATGAATATGAGATCTGACCTGAGCTGAAGTTGGAGGCTTAACTGACTGAGCCACCCAGGCGCCCCAGATTCCATGGTTTGAAGGAGAGAAATTTTATTTTATTCCGTTTGATATTTCTAATTTTCGGGACAGAGAGAGAAGGAGAGATGGGGGTTCAAAGCGGGCTCTGCATTGGGGCACCTGGGTGGCTCAGTCAGTTGAGCATTCAACTTTGGCTCAGGTCATGATCTTACAGTTTATGAGTCTGAACCCTGCATTGGGCTCTGTGCTGACAGCTCAGAGCCCAAAGCCTGCTTTAGATTCTGAGTCTCTCTCTCTCTCTCACTCCCTTCCCTGCTTGTGCTTTTTCTCTCTCTCTTTCAAATGTAAATAAACATTAAAAAATTTTAAGGAAAAAAAATACAAAAAAAACCACAAAAAACCCAAAGCAGGCTCTGCACTAAGAGAGCCTGATGCCAGACTTGAACTCAAGAACTGTGAGATCATGACCTAAGCCAAAGTCAGACACTTAACCAACTGAGCCAACCAGGCATCCCTGTATTTTTTAATTCCAGTAGAGTTAACATAGTGTTACATTAGCTTGAACAGTCATTCAACAATTCTATATATTACTCAGTGCTCGTCAAGATAAGTGTACTTTTTTAAATGTTTATTTTCAGAGATAGAGGGTGCACAGATGCAAGTGGGGGAGGGGCAGAGGACGGGGGAGAAAGAGAATCCAAGGAGGCTCCATGCTATTGGTGTAGAGCCCATCAGGGGGCTCTATCTCACTCACCTAGAGATGATGACCTCAGCCAAAAATCAACAGTCAGTAGCCCAACTGGCTGAGCCATCCAGACACCCCAAGATAAGTGTACCTTAATCACCTTATCCTATTTCACCCATCCCCCAACCCATGTCCCCTCGGGCAACCTTCTGTTTGTCCTTTATAATTAAGTGTTTTTTGGTTTGTCTCTTGATTTTTTCCTTTGTTCATTTGTTTCTTGAATTCCAAATGCGTGAAATCATAAGGTATTTGTCTTTTTCTGATTTCCCTTAGCGTTTATACTCTGTAAATCCATCCATATTGTTGCAAGATTTCATTTTTTTTAATGTTTTATTTATTTTTGAGACAGAGAGAGACAGAGCATGAGAGGGGGAGGGGCAGAGAGAGGAGACACAGAACTGGAAGCAGGCTCCAGGGCCCGAGCTAACTGTCAGCACAGAGCCCGACGCAGGGCTCGAACCCACGAATGTGAGATCTGACCTGAGCCAAAGTCAGAGGCTCAACCAACTGAGCCACCCAGGCACCCCCAAGATTTCATTTTTTATGGCTGAATAATATTCCATTATAGATATGTACCATATCTTCTTTATCATCTGTTGATAGACACTTAGGCTGCTTCCACATCTTAGCTATTGTAAATAATACTGCAATAAACAGGGGGGTGCATATATCCTTTAGAATTAGTGTTTTCTTATTCTTTTGGTAAATATCCAATAGTGTGATAACTGGATCATATGTTGATTCTATTTTTAATTTTTTCAGGAACCTTCATACTTTTTTTCATAGTGGCTGCACCAATTTGCATTCCCACCAATAGTGCATGAGGATTCCTTCCTACAACCTCGCCAACACTTGCTGTTTCTTGTATTTTTGATTGTAGCCATTCTGACAGGTAATATCTCACTGTGGTTTTGATTTGCATTTCCCTGATGATCAGTGATGCTAAATATCTTTTCATGTGTCTGTTGGCTTCTTTGGAGAAATATGTGTTCATGTCTTCTACCTATTTTTAATTAGATTATTCAGGGTTTTGGGGTTCTGAGTTGTATAAATTTTTGCTTTTTTTTATACTGCCCTAACCCAAAAGACATTTATTCTGCCCTGTAAGCACTGAGTTGTATAAATTCTCTATATATTTTGGGTAACTCTTTATTGGTTATATCATTTACAAGTATCTTTCCCCACTCAGTAGGTTGTCTTTTAATTTCGTTGATGGTTTCCTTTGCTATGCAGAAGCTTATTGTTTTGACGTAGTCCCAATAATTTAGTTTTGCTTTTGTTTCCCTTACCTCAAAATGAAGGACAGTAATTTTAAAGTAGAGAAAATGAGTGTTGAAAGCTGACTTAATGCAGTAAAAGATTATCTGGCACCTGCAGGCCCCAAATTCTCCAGAACAGTTCTTTTAAATATTCTTCCAATACAGATCTTCCCACCAGAAATATGACAGATACAACTGCAAGCTGAAACTAATAAAGAACTTCTATGAAAAGCAATGAGAAAGGTACCTATTCTGAAAAAGTCATCAGTTGCCTAAGAAAATGGAGAAAGAAAAGGCTGTTTGGCTATTCTCACTGCAGTGGTAACATGCTAAAATTTTTGTCTACAAAGGAGAAATCTGTGTTCCACCTAGATTTCAATTAGCCACCAACTGAATGACACCACTTTCTTCTAGTTCCTCTTCCCTTAAGTGCCACAGTGGCTTCCCTATGTACTACCCCACGCCATGCATCTTAGAACAAGCTAAGCAGGAATATAAATTGGTAGTTACCTGAAATATAGGATTAACTGGCATCCCCAACGTGCTGCATGATACTCTTTACTGTACAGACTACCAAGTTCTTGAGCTCTAGCAACTGGGATATTTATTTATACCAATACTGTTTGGTTAGATTTTCACCATCCAATTCTGCAGCCATTTAGTCAGACATAGAGCTTTTAAAAATTAAACTAAAATCTGGGACCCTGGGTGGCTCAGTCGGTTAAGCATCCGATTCTTGATTTCGGCTCAGGTCATGATCTCACCATTTGTGGGTTCAAGCCTCTTGTCAGACTATATGCCTAATAGCTCAGAGCCTGCTTGGGATTCTCTGTCTCCCTCTCTGTCTCTGCCCCTCCCCTGCTCATGCTCTCTCTCTCTCTCATTCTCTCTCAAAAATAAATGAACATTTTTTAAAAACACTCTTTAAAAAAATTAAATTAACATGAGACATTCAGTTCCTCAGTAGCACTAACCATTTTTCAAGTGCTTAAGAGCCATGCAACTGTTGTGCCACACTGAGTACTTTCATCATTGCAGAAAAGTCCTATCAGACAGCACTGGTTTACAGAGTACAAGCACCTCCTGCTTCTCAAGTTCCTGTAATGCCACTTCACTTTTATGAAAGACCGACATTAGTACCTGTTTTTGCTAACCAAAATAAATCCACAGAGTTTTTTCACTTTTATGAAGAAAAAAAAAGGCAAAAAGCAAATACAGCATTCAGCATTTGTTTTACAATGAACCGTTTTAGAGGCAGAGAGTACCCAGACAGGAAGAGCAGCATCACCAAGCTCCTTCCCTTAGGAACAATACTCAGCATCTTAGCATCAAGCTGCCATAGCTTTGAACTCTGTAAGCATTTGTGCTTTATCCTGATTTACTTTGTGCATCCATTAATCTGTCCTAAGGTATCAGAAAAGCCTAAGAAAAGTTACTTTTATGGGGCACTTAGGGTGGCTTAGTCCCTTTGGTATCTGACTCTTGATTTCAGCTCAAGTCATGATCTCAGGGTTGTTGCGACTGAGCCCCACATTGGGCTCTATGCTGGGCATGAAGCCTGCTTGGGATTCTCTCTCTCTCTCTCTCTCTCTCTCTCTCTCTCTCTCTCTCTCTCTGCCCCTCTCCTGTTTACATGCGTGGGCTCTCTCTCGCTCTCAAAATAAAGAAAGAAGCTTTTTAAAAAATAGTGAAAGCTAAAAAAAAATTGTCTATACAGGGGTGCTTGTTTGGCTCAGTTGGTAAAGCATGCAACTTTTGATCTCGAGGTTGAGTTTGAGCCCCACTTAAAGAAAAATCTTAGGGGCACCTGGGTGGCTCAGCTGGTTAAGTGGCCGATTTCAGTTCAGGTCATGATCTCACGGTTTGTGATTCCAAGCCCCATACAGGACTCCGTGCCAACAGCTCAGAGCCTGGATCCTGTTTCAGATTCCTTGTCTCCCTCTCTCTCAGCTCCTCCCCCACTCACACTGTGTCTGTCTCTCAAAAATAAATAAACATAAAAAAATAAATTAGGGGCACCTGGGTGGCTCAGTCGGCTAAGCATCTGACTTCAGCTCAGATCATGATCTCGTGGTTCACAAGTTAAAGCCCTTATGGGGTCTGTGCTGACAGCTCAGAGCCTGAAGCCTGCTTCCGATTCTGTGTCTCCCTCTCTCTCTGCTCTTCTCTCACTAATGATCTCCCTCTCTCAAAAATATATAAAAACATTTAAAATTTTTTAAAAGATTAATTTAAAAATCATAAAAAAAATATGTCCATATACATATACAGAGAGAGAGGGTAAGTTTGGAAAAATATGTACACCAAACTCAATAATAATTATCTCTGGGTAATAGATAATTTACTTACTTTCTACTTAGAAAGTTTAGAACTTCCTTTATAGAAACCATATATAACTTAAAATGGTAAAATGCAGGGGCACCTGGGAGGCTCAGTCAGTTAAATACTGAACTCTTGATCTTGCCTCAGGTCATGATCATGTGATTTGTGAGTTTGAGGCCCACATCAGACTCTGTGCTGAAAGTGTGGAACCTGCTTGGTATTCCCTCTCTCGCATTCTCTCTAACCTTCCCCTGTTCATGCTCTCTCTCTCTTTCTCTTTCTCTCTCAAAAATAAACTTAAAAAAAATTGTGAAGTGTATTAAATTTTTTTAAATGTTTATTTTGGAGAGAAAGAGAGAGAGCACGCACAAGCAAAGAGGGGGCAGAAAGAGAGACAGAGGATATGAAGTGGGCATTGCAATGACAGCAATGAGCCCAACGTGGGACCTGAACTCATGAACTGTGAGATGATGACTCTCGCTTGAACTCATGAACTGCAAGATCATAACCTGAGCTGAAGTTGGATGCTCAACCAACCAAGCCACCCAGGTGCCCCTAAATTTTTTTTGATGTTTATTTTTGGGAGAGAGAGCGAGAGAGAACGAGCTCATGCGAGAGCAGGGAAGGGATAGGGAGAAGGGGAGACAGAGAATCTGAAGCCGGCCCTGTGCCCATCAGCACAAAGCCCGACTAGGGCTCAAACCCACAAACCCTGAGATCATGACCTGAGCTGAAGTCACTCAACCGCCTGAGCCACCCAGGAGCCCAGTGAAATGTATTTATTTTCAAAAGTCATACATAGTAATTGGGAAATTAAAAATCAAGCAAAGAAGAATTTATAAAGTAAGAGAGGAAAGTATGTCCTCAATCTCACAAAATCATAATCCTAGAAGTAGTCGTTATAAACATTTTGATCTTTTCAGATCTTTTTGTTCATATAAATATAAATGCACATATTTAATTTTTATTTTTCTCAAAAGTGGGATCACATAAAATATAATGTTATGTGACTTGATTCTTTTCACTTAGTTGTATATCTGGATTTATCTTGTTCTGTGTTAGTACGTCTGTATTTACATTACTACATTACATTATATATTTACATTACTCTTCTTAAACACTGCATAGTATTCCACTGTTTAGATAAGTTTTTTAATCAGAAAGGATAAAATTATTTCTGTTAAAAAAAAATAAAAAACCCTAAGGAACTATGCAACCCAATAGTCTTGAGTGCCCCCTACTGGGGGCTCTTCACTGAGGTTAACAGAATGTTAAATTACAAATTAATGACAATAATTCAAACACAGGATACTATGCTTTTTTGGTATATGCCAAAAAAATATAAAAAAAAAATTTAAATGTATGTTTTGAAATTATTTCATCAAGGAGTTATCTACTTATGCTACATTATGGATATGTGCTAATGACTCTCTAATTAGGGTAGATACAAGAAAGTCAAGTTAAGCAGTTCGCTCTTTTCCCATCTCCCTCCTAGACAAGTGTGTGAATTTGTGTGAGAACGTGGCATGGGGTTGCAGAGTGGAAAGTGATGGCAAATAGGCAGAAAAAAAAGATTGTTACCTCACTCCTTTTTACGTCTTTACTTCTGAACTTATGTTTACATCTAACCTCATATTTCAAATCTAGAAGTTAGCTTGATCTCCAACCATACGGGTTGTTTACGCTATGTAAATTTTCTACCAATCTGAGTCTGTGATTACACAACATGTACTAATAAAAAGACCCAGAATAAAAGAAAAATGGAATGTTAGACCTTACCTGAAAAAAATCAAGCATATTTATTTTAAAAAAATTTTTTATGTTAATTTTTTTGAAAGAGAGGTAGAGAGAGAGAAAGAGAGAGAGAGCGAGCAGGGGAGGGGTGGACGACAGAGGATTTGAAGAGGGTTCTGTACTGACAGCAGCAAGACCAATGTGGGGCTTGAATGCAAGATTCTGACCTGAGCCGAAGTAGGACACTCAACTGACTGAGCCACTCAGGCGCCCCCCAAAAATGTCCAGTATATTTAGACAAGAAAAACCCAACATTGCAATTACCAAAAGTAGTATTTCTTAATCAAACAACTCCATTTTGAAATATGGCATCTTGATTAGGCTTATTATTCTCTAGAAGAACTGATATTCAGCATTTATGTCTTGAATTAATGTTTTCCAGAAATCAAACCAAAACTACATTCAAAACTGTATCTATATTATTTGCTTTCAGTCAAATTCTATTTTGCTATTTCTAGACATTACTATGTTATGCAATCTTGACTTCATTATAAAGTTCTCTTGACTAATAATACTTACAGCTAATCTGTAGTTATTTGCAAGGCTGATCATTTGCTGGGCTAGGCCATTTAGTAATCGAGTACGAAGGGAGAGGTCATCTAGGTCATGACGAAAAGGAAAAGCAATACCATCCACTACCACTAATCGAACCTAAATGTGGAAGAGATAAGGATATTAGGTTTAGTGTTAAAAATAAAATTTAAAAAGTGATATCCAAAAAGCATATTCATTGCAGGAAAAAAAAAATCCTTAAAATCCAGGGTTCTATTTCTAACTCTCCAAAAGCTTTATTTTGGAGAGCTATAAATCTATTCACCCAATGCTTTCTGCATTAATCACTGAAAGTTAAAATGTACTCTGGTTTGATAATTTATCAACTTGGGGCGCCTGGGTGGCTCAGTCAGTTAAGTATGACTGGATTTCAGCTCAGGTCATGATCTCTTGGTTTGTGAGTCTGAGCCCCATGCTGAGCTCAAACTTAAGATTGAGTTCAGAGTCCCAGGTCTCACTGCCCCTCAGCCATGCTTGCACTCTCATGTGTGCGCTCTCTCTCTCCCTCAAAAACAAATAAACTTTAAAAATAAAAGATAATTTATCACTTAAAAAAGTAATTCAACAAAAGAAAAAGAAGCAATTTTCTTATACTTTGCCACTATACACAATCTTTACAGAGGCATTTTATGCTGATTAAAAGCACTTCTGAAGTCTTAGTAAAACAAATTCTTCAATTAAATGTCATTTTACCTTCAAGACTTTTTATTTAAAAAAAAAAAAACCTGTCAAATACTAATTATACCTCCTTCAAAATCTAACTTTTGGCATACTTTCCCCCCTTAATTTTAAATATACTATAAGGCAACTAATTATTACAGAATCTGTTATATAGAATTCAGCATGAGACAGATTTATCTTGAAATTCTAATCAAGAAGGTTCATTTATAGATGATAAATATTTTCGTAACAGTTGCAATATAGCCAAGATCTAAGGTCCAAGAACAAACAGAATTTGGGAACTAATCCAAATATAAAGAAAAATTTAAGACTATATATTTTTCTATCTAATAAGGATTACACTAAGGAAGAGGACTTGATAAAGACATGTCTAAGGAAGTCATTTTTTATTTAGACTATTCGTTCCTTCATTCAGCAACTATTTATTGATACCTACTATATGTTAATCACTGTTGTAGGCAATGGGGAACAAGAGACAAAGTCCCTGTTCTCTTAGACTTTATGTTCTAGTGGAGTAAAGGACAATTAACATGCAAACAAATATAGGAATAATTTCTGATAATAATAGGAGTTATAAAGAAACTACACTGGGTGAAATGATGACAGTAGGTGATAAAGTAGAGATAGGTTAACTCACTAGATGTGAGGGAAGGCATCAATGAAACAGGAGGCAACAGAACTGAGTCCTGGATGAGAACCACTAAGAGGGAAAGACAGCCCACATATAAAGATATACACACATACCTCTGTGTATGGTGACAGACGGTAACTAGATATATTGTGGGGGTTATTTCATAATGTGTAAAAATACCAAAATGCTATAATGTACACTTGTAACTAACAGGATATTTTACATCAATTATACTTCAATTTAAAAAATATACCTTTGTGGTTTCACTTTCATCACACTTGTTAACATAAGCAAAAATATCAATCAGCATTTATTTTAAAACAATATTTGTTCATCACGAGGTGAGCAAGTTCTTTTGAATTGGATAGCAGTCAAATGCTCATTGGTAGCGTGATTTTGCCAAATAATTCCATAGGTCAGATAAGGATACATAAGTTTAGCAAAATTAAAATAAAGGAAAATCTTGTATGTTGGCAGTAAAGAATGGTTCACCATGGCTATGAAGAAACAGTTTGGTGGTTCCCCCCAAAATTAAACCTAGTATTACTATATGACCCAGCAATTTCACTTCTAGGTATATGCCCCAAAGAACTGAAAACTGGTACTAAAAAAAAAAATGTATGTACATACATTTTCATAGTAGCACAATTCACAATAACCAAAAGGTAGAAACTGTCCAAATGCCCATTGACAGATGAAAGGATAAACAGGTTGTGGTGTATACATATAACAGAATATTATTCAACCATTAAAAAGAATTTAGTACAGATACATGCTACAAAGCAGATGAACTTTGAACCTATTATGCTAAGTGAAAAAACCAGACCAAAAAGATCACGTATCATATGATTCCATTTATACACAATATCCAAAATAGGTAAATCTATAGAGACAGAATACAGATTGGTGGTTACCAGGGTCTTTGCAGGGAGAGAGAAAAGGGAGCAACTCCATAATGAGTATGAGTTTACTTTTAGGGTGATAACATTTTGGAACTAGATAGAGGTAACGGTTGACAATATTGTGAATGTACTAACTGCACTGAATTGTTCACTTTTATTTTTCTATATTTATTTATTTATTTGAGAGAGAGAGAAAGAGAGGCCAGGGGAGAGGGGCAGAGGGCGAGAGAAAGAGAATCCCAAGCAGGCTCCATAATCAGCATGGAACCCAAAGTGAGGCTTGATCCCACAATCCTGGGATCATGACCTGAAGCCAAAATCAAGAGTTGGATGCTCAACTGACCAAGCTGCCCAGGTGTCCCTGAATTGTTCACTTTTAAATGGTGAATTTAATAGTGAAATTAATCTCAATAAAAAATCAAATCAGTGAAAGCTTTCTGTAAGACTAAATTGGCTACAGATTTACAAAAAAGATTATCATCTGGGGGCACCTGCCTGGCTCTGCTGGAAGAACATGCAATGCTTGATCTCAAGATTATGAGTTTGAGTCCCACACTGAGTATAGAGATTACTTAAATTAAAAAAAAAAAACTAAAAAAAAAGTGAGTATTCTATGTTTTATTATTTGTAAATGGTGTGCTAGCCATCCTTTATATCAGCAACTTTATAATAAACTTATGTATGTATATATGGGCATACATTTTCTTTCCTGGAAAGCCAGTCACTAAAAATTTACCAGCATACCAATGGAGAGGTAAGAATGAGATTATACACGCACATACACACATGCACTTGTGTGTGTATTTATTCATTTGCTCATTCATTCATTGGTTCTCAAAGGCCAGAAAATTATAGAATGACATATACAAATTGCTGAAAGAAAAAATACTGTCAACCAAGAATTGTGAATTCAGCAAAAGCATACTTCAAAAATGAAACAAAATTAAGATATTCCCAGATAAACAGAATTCACTGCTAGATCTATTACAAGAAATACTAAACAGAGTCCTTCCAGTTGAAAATGAAAGAACACCAGAGAGAAACTCTAATCCACACAGAAATAAAGAATATCAGTAAATGTAACTACAGAAGATATCTCAAAGTCAGCATTAATACATTTTTAGTTTATAATTCCTCTTATTTTCTTATATGATTCAAAAGACAAATATAAAAAATAATTATAACTCTGTTGACAGGCACACAATGTATAAAAAAGTAATTTGTGACAATAACAGCAGAAAGGGGGGTAAATGGAGCTATACAGCAGCAAGATTTTTATATACTGTTGAAACAAATTTGGCATTAATTCAAACTAGACTGTTACAAATTAGGATGTTAATTATAATCCCCATGGGACGCCTGGGTGGCTCTGTTGCTTGGGTGTCCGACTTCAGCTCAGATTATGATCTCACAGTTATTGAGTGTGAACCCTGCATCGAGCTCTGTGCTGACAGCTCAGAGCCTGAAGCCTCCTTCAGGTTCTGTTTCCCTCTCTGCTCCTCCCCGCTTCATACTCTCTGTCTCTCAAAAATGAGTAAATGTTCACTCCTCCAAAAAGGACATCCAGATGGCCTACAGGCACATCAAATGATGCTCAACATCACTCATCATCAGGGAAACACATATCAAAACCACACTGAGATACCACCTCACACCAGTCAGAGTGGCTAAAATGAACAAATCAAGAGATGATAGATGCTGGCGAGGGTGTGGAGAGACGGGCACCCTCCTACACTGTCGGTGGGAATGTAAACTGGTGCAGCCGCTCTGGAAAACAGTGTGGAGGTTCCTCAAAAAGCTATCAGTAGAACTCCCCTATTGACCCAGCAATAGCCCTGCTAGGGATTTACCCAGGGGATACAGAAGTGCTGATGCATAGGAGCACATGTACCCCAATGTTTATAGCAGCAATGTCAACAATAGCCAAAACATGGGAAGAGCCAAAATGTCCATCACCTGATGAGTGGATCAAGAAGATATGGTATATATACACAATGGAGTATTTCATGGCAATGAGGAAGAGTGAAATATGGCCATTGGTAGGAAAGTGGATGGAACTCGAGGGTATCATGCTAAGCGAAAGAAGTCAGGCGGAGAAGGACAGATACCATATGTTTGCACTCATAGGACTAACAGGAAAACAGGAGAAACCTAATGGAGGACCAGAGGGAGGGGAAGAGGGAGAGTTGGGGAGAGAGAGGGAAGCAAAACTTGAGAGACTATTGAATACTGAAAACGAACTGAGGGTGGAAGGGGAAGGGGGAGGGGGGAAGAGAGGTGGTGGAGGAGGGCACCTGTGGGGAAGAGCACTGGGTGTTGTATGGAAACCAATTTGACAATAAACTATTTTTAAAAACGAGCAAATGTTAAAAAAAAAACATTAAAAAATAATTGTAGGGGCACCTGGGTGGCTTAGTCGGTTAAGCGTCCGGCTTCAGCTCAGGTCATGATCTTACTGTTCGTGGGTTCGAGCCCCACGTCGGGCTCTGTGCTGACAGCTAGCTCAGAACCTGGAGCCTGCTTCAGATTCTGTGTCTCCCTCTCTCTCTGACCCTCCCCTGCTCACACTGTTTCTCTGTCTCTCAAAAATAAATAAAAAGACATAAAAAAATTAAAAAAATAATTATAATCCCCAGAGCAACTAAGAAAATAACTAAAAAAATACATGATGAAAGAAATAAGGGAATCAACAAGGTACATTGGAAAATATCTAACAAAAAAGAAGACGATAATGGAGAATTTGAGAAACAAAATACATATCTTCCTCAACTTATAATGGGGTTACATCTTAATAAACCCACACCAAGTTGAAAATATTGTTATGTCAAATGCATTTAATACACTTAACCTGCCAGGCATCTTAGCTTAGGTCTAGCTTACCTTAAATATGCTCAGAACACTTGTATTAGCCCACAGTTGGGCAAAATCATCTCACACAACGCATATTTTAAAATAAAGCACTGAATATCTCATAATTTACTAAATACTATACTAAAATTAAAAAATATAATGGTTATATGGGTACAGAATGGTTCTAAGTGTATTTATTGGTTGTTTACCCTTGTGATTGCATGGCTGATTGAAAACTATGGCTCACTGTCACTGTCCAGCATCACAAGACACTACTGGACCCCAGAAAAGATCAAAATTCAATGTAATTTTTATTGAATCTGTAACACTTTTGTACTATTGTAAAATAAAAAACTTTTGAGTTGAACCATCCTAAGTCAGAGACTTAGGCACAGATTGGCAGATTTTTTTAAATGATCTAACTACAGGGGTGCCTGGGTGGCTCAGTCAGTTAAGTGTCCAACTTCGGCTCAGGTCATGATCTCACAGTTCGTGGGTTCAAGCCCCACATCCGGCTCTGTGCTGACAGCTCAGAGCCTGGAGCCTGCTTCAGATTCTGTATCTCACTCTCTCTCTGCTCTTCCCCCATTCATGCTCGCTCGCTCTCTCTGTCTCTCAAAAATAAAAGTAAAAAAAAAATTTTTTTTAATCTAACTACAGACTTTCTACAAAAGACTCACTTTAGATCCAAAGACACACATAAGCTAAAAATGGAAGGATAGAAAGAGTAACCAAAAGAGACATGAGTGAGGAAGGGGGAGGGTAAACAGTAACCAAACAGTAACCAAAAGAGAGCTGTAGCAGCTACATTAATATCAGACAAAAGAGACTTCAAGGAAAACTTGTTCCAAGAGACAAAGAAAGATAATATAAAATAATACTTGTATAATAATAAAAGGGTCAATTCATCAAGAAGATATAGCAATTATATACTGTGATGGCAACTGCAGAACTGTCTCCCCAGCTGCTCCCCAACATCCTGACTTGCCCACCACCTGCCTGCTTACCAATAAAGAAAGGCTGACACCTATTTTAAAAAAAGAAGAAACTATTGTAAATATATATACACAATAGGGCTAACAATAGAGCCTTAAAATATCTAAAGCAAAAACTGGCAAACTTAAAAAAATGAGACGATTGTATAATAACACTGGAGATTTTAACACTCTACATTCAGTGATGGACAGAACTGGACAAAAGATAAACAAGGAAAGAAAAGACCTAACAACACTAGAAGCCAACTAAAATGAACACATAAATATATGTAAAATATTCCACTCAAACAGCAGAATGAATACACCTTCTTCTAAAGTGCACATGGAGGGACGCCTGGGTATCTCAATCAGTTAAGCATATGACTTGGTTTTAGCTCACGTCATGATCTCATGGTGTTGAGATCAAGCTCTGCTCTGAGTTGACAGTATGGAGCCTGCTTGGGATTCTTTCTCTCCCCCTCTCTCTGTCCCTCCCCCACTTGCACTCTTTCTCTCTCAAAATAAAAAAATAAACATTTAAAATTTTTTTAAAAAGATAGCAATAGAGGAGAGAGACTGGGTTTAAACACAAATACAATGAGGACAAGTGGGGATTTACAACCAAGGAGCAAAGTGAGAGGAGAGAGACATCATGGGTAGGGTTCTTGTTAAAGCAACAATTCTTGCTACCAGCAGACCAAAGACCTATACATCAAAAGTGGGGAATGAGGAACTTGAGATACCAAGGGTGATCAGGTATTAAGTGTGGGAGAGTCTCTCTAATTTACAAGATTCTTTACTACTGTACCTCTATATTCATAACAGTATTATTCATAGTAATGAACTGGACTGGTCAAGCCTAAGACAGGATGTGGATGAAATTCAAGGCCTATTGAAAAGAAGGCTTAGAGGAGACTGATTAAAGTTTGGTCAAAGAGAGTCTTTGTCATGTGTAATATTTATAAAAATTAAACATGCATATACTCTTTAATGTAATTCTAAAACTTAAAATTTATCCCACAAATATACAAATGTAGCCCAAGATGATATGTGTAAGAATTATCTCCAAACAATTATTAATAATAGCATCTAAAAGATCACCATTAATAGGATTCGTTAAATTAATTAAGGTACTTACTTTTTCCCCAAATTTTTTATATAGTAAAATATACATATTCATCTTGTAAAACTGAAACTCCATACCCATTAAACAATAACTTCCCGTTCTCCTCCTCCCCCTAGGTCCTAATAGCCACCATTCTACTTTATGTGTCCATGTAACTACTCTTGACACCTCATTTAAGTAGAATAATACAGTATGCCTTTTTTTGTGACTGGCTTATTTCCTAACATAATGTCTTCAAAATTCATCCACATTGTAGTCTATGTCAGAACATCTTTCCTTTTTAAGGATGAATAATATTACATTGTATGTATATACCACATTTTGCTGATCTATTATCCGTCAATGGATACTTGGGTTGCTTCCATGTTTTAAGTAATATTAATACTGTTGCTATGAAAACAGGTATATAAATATCTCTTCAAGACCTTTCTTTCAATTCTTTTGGTTATATACACAGAAGTGGAATTGCTGGGTCATATGGTAATTCTATTTTCAATTTCTTGAGGAATTGCCATACTGTTTTCTGATGCAACTGTACCATTTTATGTTCCCACTAACAGCAAAATCACCTTTGTAAAATGAAGTAATATGCAGCTGAAAAAAGAATGAGGCCTATCCACATATGATAATATAGAAAATATGTAAAACTCTAAGCCAAAATGGAAGGTGCAGAATCATATTATGGTCTTATCCCACTAACAAATGCTAAAAATGGGTAGACAGATACTGCAAAATATATAAAAAATTTTTTGAGAAGACACACAAAAACAATAGTGGTCAACTTTAGGTAGAGGTATTAGGAAGCAATATAAGGGTAGTTTTATTTTTCATTTTATATCTTTCTACAGAGTTTGTTAGAAGTTATGCCACCATTACTGGAGGCAGAACCTCTTTCTATATTATTTCAATTTCTCATTTTGGGCATAAGATATATATATATACACACACTAAATACATAAAAATATAAGTAAACTATAGGACAAGTAAGAGATTTGTGAATGGGTATATACCACTATTTACTTATTTTTAATGTTAATCAAACACCTCCCAAGATACTCCAAAGGTTAGCTGTATTTCAGTAGTTTGAGCCATACCTTTGAATGTTCTGAGAGGAAGTCTGGAAGGAGATAAACTTGTGCCAATAGCTCTGTGTAGTCACGACAACGAAAATAGTAAATATGGGAAAGAATATTTTCAAGAGTGAAATCCTCCAAAACTTTTGGGTGCTCTAAAATAAACAAAACAATCTTAGAATAATTAGTTTTACTTGTTTTGATACATTGGTGATTGTAGGAAAACAATATCTTTGAAAAACAAAATGCTTCACTGTGAATAACAAACTCTGCACTCAAATTGAAAGAGAACAAAATTGCAACAAAATTACTATAAACTATCAATTGCATAATTCCTGGCCTCTTATTTTCACCTTCTCCACTGTTTCCTTACATATGAGGCTATCGAGAAATTGTTTATACACATATAAAACTAGTTTTAATGCCTGCCTTTTCGTATTTCTAGTTATTGACTTTCATTGAATAGAAGTAACATAATGGAATTTCTCTTTGTTTTTTTCATAGGACTGCAAATAAAGGGGTGCCTGGGTGGCTCAGTTGGTTAAACAACCAACTCCCGATTTCAGCGTAGGTCATGATCTCACAGTTGGTGAGATGGAGCTTGCTTGGTATTCTGTCTCCCTCTCTCTGCACCTCCCCTGCTTGCGCTTTCTCTATAAATAAACAAACAAATAAATAAATAAATAAATAAACATTTTTAAAAAGTCAGGTGCTTAACTGACTGAGCTACCCAGGTGCCCCACCTTTAAATGTTTTTTAAAAAACCAAACACTCTTTCTACACCACAAGCTCAAAAAAAAAAAACCACCCAAACACTTTAATAAAACAATGAACACAGCCATGAAGTCAATTACATTCTACTCAGAGTTCCCTAAAGTCAATCAGCTTAATATTCTATACATTTCCAATATGGTGTTTCAAAGCTACCTTTGGTTTATTAAAAAACCAGTAAGGAAGTCAATATAAACTGAATGCATTGAATATACTAAATGCACTGACACAATATTTACTTACATTAAGGTGTCCAAAAACATTAATTTACACCTGGCAGGTCAGACCATGCTGATTTGAAGTCATACACTGAAATACACACACAGGTTATATGACCCAGAAGTGAGGGTCATGAAAGGAAAAGAAATAATCAGTCTAGGTTGTGGCATTTCTAATTCTATACAAGAGATCTGAAAGTTTAACAGTAGGACACTGTCAAGTCATTAAGCTTCCTTCTAAATGGTTTCTTGCTGAGGCCTGACAGGTACAAATGAAAATTACTTTTATTATACAGAAAAAAGAGGATCACTTACTAACTTACCCTCTCCCATATTATGTGTTCCTGCTATAAGGTGAAGGTGCTCAATGCAGGCAGTAGCAATGTCTACCACTCTATCAACCATAAAACTTCCCTCAGTATCAATAAAAATTGCTTCACCTTCCACTCCTCCAAAACATTCTGGTATCTGCACATCTACTGCCAACTGCAGACTGTCAAGAGAAAGTTGAATGACCAAATCGTTACCATAATCATCTAAGGCAGTGTTTTTTAATGCCACATCACCACCCATTAGGTACCACTACAGATATGGCTAACTGTCTGCTCCAAATGTATTTCAATTGATATTTGGGTTAGTAGTGGGGGGTGACTCATAAAACCATGATTAAGGACTTTTTAGTGGTTTATAGGCCTCTGGAAAGGAAACCCTTTCTTATACATGAATCTACTTTCAAATATTTGACTTTCAAATATACTCCCAGGAATTAACTATATAATAAATAGAAGACTGCCTGTTTACCCTAATGAATACATTATAATGTTGCTAAAGAAACATTTTTAGATATCAAAATAATCTCAAAACAATACATATCAATTTATCAAAATGGGGTGCTGAAGTAACACAAATTGTAAATTGACTTTTGTCTGATGCACATGTGCGCACGCACACACACACACACACACACACAATTAAGAGCGCATACATGCCATTTTTGGTCTCCTAAATATAGACCCACAGTACCATATTCCATTACTTACATAATATGTTATTAAGCCTACCCTTAAGAGGAGAACATTTGACTTTACCATAATTGTGTTTTTCCGACACCTGGTACTCCACAAATTTCTGTTGTTTTGGTTAAGGGTATTCCACCCCCAAGAATATTATCTAGTGCTGAACAGAAGGTAATTATGAAGCTCTGGGTATGCTCCTGCTCAAGAAGTTCCAGTGCTGTACACTTCTTCCCTGACTCAGCTGCAGCAGCATATCTTGGTTTATTTGTGAGACATTCTCTTCTTATAATTTGCAGAGTTTCTAATGCTTCCTCTTTAGAAATCCCAACTTCTAAAAGTAAAATAAGGGGGGAGACAAAAAAACAACACCCTGATTTTAGAAATTTAAAAGTCTGACATGCTATTGGATTGTCTTCATTAATTCTAATTTTTAGATAATAAGAGTGATGCCAAGAGTAAAGAAATATAAAAATGTAACACTCCATCAACTATTGAATTTTTCACGTTGATAAAGGAAAGTACTGTTTTTTAGTCTTTACACACTTTACATTATGATTTATTTATTACTTCAAAAGCAGAATTTGGAAACCTATACCTCTAAAGCATTTGAGTACTTACAAGAATATCTCAGGAGATAGAAATAAAAATGTACATGCAGTCAGTTCTTTTACTATCATTTTGATCCTATGAGGTCATAGTTATCTTCCTCTAATAAGGTATCTAGTATTTTCAAAAGAGAATGAAAATGGCCTCCAACTGCCTAACACAAGATTTAACTTTTTAAGAAGTACATGTGCATGTATTATTCATAATAAAAACTTTCATGGAAATAAAAATTCATATTCACTCCAAATTATTTAATGAGAACAATTATTTGATGCACAAATATTTTAAACAATACACTTCTGCTTCCTTAACTATGTAATTTCATTCCTATCAGGCAATATGGTTTGACGAAATAGCAATTACAAAAGAAGCTGCTGGGGCATCTGGGTGGCTCAGTCAGTTAAGCATTCAACTTTGACTCAGGTCATGATCTCATGGTGAGTTCAAGCCCCATATCAGACTGTGCTGACAGCTCAGAGCCTGGAGCCTGATTCGGATTCTGTCTCCCTCTCTCTCTGCCCCTCCCCTGCTCCCACTGTTTCTCTCTCTCAAAAATAAACATTTAAAAAAAAGTTTTTTAAAAAGTAATAAACAGGGGCGCCTGGGTGGCTCAGTCGGTTAAGCCTTCGACTTCAGCTCAGGTCAGATCTCACTTCGTGGGTTAGAGCCCCGCGTCAGGCTCTGTGCTGACAGCTAGTTCAGAGCCTGGAACCTGCTTCTGGTTCTGTATCTCCTCCTCTCTCTGCCCCTCCCTCTCTCATGCTCTGTCTCTGTATCAAAAATAAATAAAACATTAAAAAAGATTTTTTAAAGTAATAAACATTTAAAAAACAAGCTGTTAATAAAAGAAATAATGGTGAGGTGACATCACTTATGAATTTGGTATGTCAGTGCTTGATTTAGTTAAGATACAAGTGTAAATTTGGCGCTAACAGAAGACAACAATGGTGATAAGGAAATGAAAATCATGCCCAATTAAAGAGCCTAAACTCTGGAGTCAGATATCTTGGGTCTGTAAACTCTGACTGAACCACTGACTATGTAGTTACTTAGTATGGGCAAGTTACTTTTTTTGCCAAGATTTTTTTCTTGTAAAACGGGAATAACACAACACATGCTGAAAAGTTCGGTAGAATATCCAAGCCATCCAAAAATGCTCATTAATTGTTAGCTATTATTATCATGCTGATTCTCTCATTTTTTAATAAATCAACATATTTAAAGAACCCATTAAACTTTGAGGGGCAATGTGCAGCTTAAGATTTAAAACAGCTAACGTTGGGCCTACATTTATTCTCGAAGGACAAATTGAAACCTTATTGTCCATTGTTGAGGGCCAGGATTCAAAATTTTGTTCTATCTTAAGAGCACAGTCCTGAGCACACCATAATGTAGTATGTAGAGTGAGGCTGACAGCACACAGCTTCATTTTTGTATACCTCATGATGCAGTGGTTCTCACCAATGTATCATCTACAGTTTTCTGGAATAAGAGTTTTTTTGGTTTTTTCCCAGTGAATGATATAAGAGAAGCAGTGTCTTCCTTCTACCGCTTTCTCCAAGTTCTGCTGTTCTAGAGTCTGCTCCCTTATCTCGCTCAGTGTCTCAAATTCTCTCAAGAATCCTCCATTTCTCAAATGTAATCCCTTGCCCCGTGGGTTTTGGAACAGCGAAAACTAGGTAAGCTGTCTGGATACCAATCCTGGTTCCACAATATCCTATCCCAGTCATCATAAAAAGTTACTTAACCTCTCAAGCATCTGTTCTTTCATCAACATATTGGACATAATAACCCACGGTTACAGGGCTCTTGCTGAATAATAAATGAGATATGGGTAAATGTTTTCAAGACCACATCGTTCAAACCATGTTTAACGGGATGGAGCCAGGAAGTCGTTTCACGTTGCAAACGCAGCCTCGGGCGGAGGAAACTGGCGGACACCGGGCTAAAGCCTGAAGACGGAAGAACCGAGATCGACGCGGCACACAGGGCGGTACGTGTGCCTCAGATTGCTATCAGGAGTCATTACCTTTGCTGAGCTCGGATGGTTTCATCTCTAGGAGTTCCTCAGCAGTTTGGAAACCTGCAGACACCAACTTCACCCGCACCGCTGGGGACAGCGGGAAACTCAATAAATCCCGCTGCATTTCAAAGCCCGACGCCTACGCGCGCAGTCGCGCATACCCAGAGCAGCTAAACCCCGCTTCAACTCCGCACGCCGGCACGCCCGTGTAGTCCGCGCGGCTCGCGCCGTGTGACGTCAGACGCAAGGCGGAAGGGGCGGGGCCTGCGGCCTACCGGCTCGAGGCCTAGAACTTGGCCCTTCTGCGGAAGAACGGTAGATTTTCAAGCACCGGCACTGTTTTAGTTGTGATTCTTCCAAATCCCATGTAGAATTTACCCCATTAAACATACATCCTGACAATAAAAATATGGATGGAGACCGTAGGACGGAGACCAGGCCCTGCACACGACATCTCACCTCAGCCCTGGCCCCTTGGTGGAAACCTCAGTTATTAATAGGAATGAGCTCCCCAACTGGTGATAACGCACACACTGGCTAGTTACCGGTTTGGGGAATGGAATGGTCATATAAGGATTAATGTGTCTCCATTATAGGGTTCCAGTTTCTTGGCTTTTCTTCTCGGGTGGCCCCCTTGCCTTCCCCCTTCTTTTCCGCCCTCGCCCGCGTGAGGGATTGTGGGCCAGCCGCCCCCCCCCCCCCACTGCCGCGGGACCACGGGACTCCCAACCCCCGCACCCACCCCAGCCTTACCCGCGAGTTCAGTCTGAAGCATGGTTGATTTTCAAGACCGTTGGTTCATCGCCTGCCTGGATTAAGAAGTAGCTGGAAAAGTGAGCAAGTAATGTCCCCGTAGTGGGCTGGGCGTGGGCTCCCCGTTTTTGAGGGCAAGTTGTTGGGCTATACAGAGTTGAGAATGGACCACTTCTGAAACAAGAATTTTGAGGGAATTGAGGCGGTTTGGGGGGTGGTTTACGCAGCCATTCTTTGGCTAAGTGAGTATGATTTCTTTCGGGGAGTAACTCGTTCACTACCTTTTAGTAAGATTCGTAGCCTTGACTTTTTTTTCCTAGCATAAAATAACTCCATAAATATTGCAAATCAGAGCCCCTTAACTACTTAAGCTCTAAGGAAGGAAACGCGTTGAGCACTTTAACAAATCCCACACGTTTTAAATGCTCACAGTCATACCACGAGGTGTAAAACAAGGACATGGAAGCTTAGACAGTTTTCTGTTTTTAATTTTTTTAATGTTTTATATATTTTTGAGAGAGAAAGACAGCGTGAGCAGGGGAGGGTGAGAGAGAGAGGGAGACAGAATCCGAAGACAGGCTCCAGGCTTTGAGCTAGCTGTCAGCACAGAGCCTGACGCGGGGCTCGAACCCAGGAACCGTGAGAACAGGACCTGAGCCGAAGTGGTATGCTTAACCAACTGAGCCACCGAGGCACCCCTAGACAGTTTTCTTGAAGCCAAAATTAAAACCTAGTACCCTTTCTTCCACTCTGAACTACTTCCAAATTGTGAGCCCATCTTGGGATGGGGGCTGGGGAGTAGATTCGAGAACGGTTTGTCCCCCATTTGGTATGGCCGGGAAAGCCTGGTAGGACAGATCAGAATGTGTCTTGTTTGCCACTCAGTACTACTAGTATGAGTCACATGTGGGCACACAGTGGGCATTACATAAACGTAGGGAGAATCCATGCTTATAAAGCAACCAGTCTTGAATAAAGAAGAGATGGTGTTAACATGTTCAGGGTTAGTGTTTGAATTCGTTTGTTCAAACTCTGTGGAATCAGTCGTGTTTAGAACTTCGTTTCATTGACAGTGGAAAGTTAAAAGTAGTTGACTATCTGTAGTCATACAATTTTGTGTTAATATCTTATTTTGACCCTTGAGTTGCCTATAATTATTGTTTTCACATAATTCTTAAGATTTCTTTAATGCAATTTGCTTTATAGTTAGACTTTCAAACTAGGATCCAAGTTTATGAAACCAGGCACTAGAAACTAAACAAAGCTGTGGGATTTCTATATACCTTTCCTATGGTGCCAGATTCTCTCCAAAAAAACCCAAACATTTTTTCTTAGAGAGGGAAGAAATGAATAATTTAATTAGTGAGCTACTTAAAACATATTAAATAAGCTAATATATTGTAAAGTAAAACGCAAACATAAAATTAAATCTTCGGATAAATATAAGACAGAGGAAGGATCCAGTTTCAACTGGATATCTTAGTAGTCTCTCAAAGCTTCATGGGAATATGGGTTTTTCTTCCCTTGCAATTTGTGGTTACTCGATGAAAATGGAAAGGCACTGCTATGGACAAATAAACATGAGTTTTGGAGTCATACAAATTTGGGTTTATATCACATCTCTGGAAATTACCAGCTGTAAGACTTGCAGCAAGTGAAAGGTAATATTTCCTGGGGTTATTGGAAAAATCAAATTAACAAATATAAAGTCTTTAAGAAAAGGTACATAATAACTTTTAGCTTCTTCATTTAAAAATACTCTAATGTGTATTCAATTGAATAAAGCTTTATTAAACACCTAACTCAACAGAGTGCTAATGCTGAGAGACATTTTTTAAAATGCCTACAGCTGTAAAGTGCCAGAGAAAAATGCTTATATATTTTACTGAACTTAATGCTTACAATAATTCTGTGAACAGTTTACTGGGTTATTTTCTAGAGATATTGGAGAGGAGTAATCTGAATATTTCTCTTATAGCTGAGGAGAAATTTATTTTTTTTTAACCTAAATATACAGAACACTAAAAATGGTGACCTGGCATGTTCAAGTGGATTTGGGAGTGGTTAGAGAAATGAGTGCTGTTTGAACTGAGAAAAAACTTTGAATCCAGGCTTAGCTTTAAAGCTATGAGGAGTGCCCAGTGGCTCATCAGTTAAGCAGCCTACTTTGGTTCAAGTCATGATCTCACGGTTCGTGGGTTCAAGCCCTGCATCAGGCTCTGTGCTGACAGCTACCTCAGAGCCTGGAGACTGCTTCAGATTCTGTGTCTCCCCCTCTCTCTGCCCCTCCCCTGCTCATGCTCTCTGTCTCTGTGTCTCTCAAAAATAAATACACATTAAAAAAAATAAAGGTGGATTATGATAGGGGTGTCTGGGGGGCTCAGTCGGTTAAATGTCTTACTTCAGGGTAGGTCACAATCTCACCATTTCTGAGTTCAAGTCCTGAGTCAGGCTCTGTGCTGACAGTTCAGAACCTGGAGCCTGTTTCAGATTCTGTGTCTCCCTCTCTCTTTCTCTCTGCCCTTCCTCCCTCATGTTCGGGTGCTCTTTTTCTCTCTCTCTTAAAAATAAACAACATTAACAAAAAAGGTGGTTATGATAAAGCAGATAGCCTCAGACACATATGTGGAATATCACTGTCAATTGCACAGTCTTATACATAGTAGGAGCTCAATATGTATTTGTCCTCTGTAAACTCTTGAAACATTCTTCTCATTTCTGTGATGTCACACTCCTGATTTCCTTCCTACCCAGCTGGCTTTCTGTCACCCTTGGAAACTCCTCTTCCATAACCTGGTCCTGAAATGTTACAGTTCTTTTAAAGCCCCATACCAGACCTTTAGCTGACTATTCTGTTCTCTCTTTCTCTCTCTCTCTCTCTCCCTCTCTCTCTCTCTTCTATCTTACTCACATTAACAGTTCAGTGACTATATGCTAGTGATTCTTAAATTTATATTTCTAGTCCTGGCCTGTTCTCTGACCTACAGAGGCAAATATCTAATTGCCTCCTGGACAGTGCAAAGTCTCCCATCTTAGCCTGTCTTAAACCTAATTCATTATCGTCTTCAGTCCACTCCCCAAACCTTGTCCTTTTCCTGCATTCTCTGCCTCCAGGAATTGAATATCCATCCTTCCATGTGTACAGACCAGAAACGTAGGAATGATTCTTGACACCTCGTTCCCTTTATCTCCCCATGTTCAATGCATATGCAAATCCTATCAATTTTCTCTGACATATCTTGATTATGTTCGTGTCTCCACCTCTAGGCCAAGCTCCCACCATTTTGCTTGTAGGTACATAAGATCCTTTTAGTTGGTCTCTCTGCATCTTCTCCTCCCCTCTAGTTTGTTCACCCATGCTGCAGCCAGAATGTTCTTTCTACAGTATATTTCAGTTCATGTCACTTCCTGTTTTGCTCTTAGGATACACACCAAATTTCTTAGAGTCCCTTTTAGGGCTATCATAGCACCAAATGCCTCTGTGTGATTATTGTTTACTTAACATATATCTCCCCAACTCAGTTGGAAACTTCAGTAGAGCAGAACCATATGCATTTTACTGCCGTTTTCCTAGAGCCCCTAGCCCAGGGTATGGCTTTAGTAGGTGCTCAGTAGATACTTGTTAAAAGAAAGGATGATTAGATGATTGACCTGCACCTCTCTCCCTGTAGTTTTCTGTTTTGTACCTTTAAATATCGTGGAAAATATATACTTACAGGAAGTATGTATTTGTAGAAAACAAAATGTAGAAAATATAAAAAAGAAAATAAAACTGATTCACAAACTTTCTATTTAACTCATAGATAAATTTGGGTTTACTTTATTTTTTCTGGTTTATTTTAATCTTTTTATAAGTTCATATAAAACTATTTTACATGTTTGTGGTGAAATTGCAGAGAAATTTGTATATCATTTGTTTTTCACTTAACATTTAGTCAGAAGCTTTCTCTCATGTAATTACAAATTATTTGAAAATTAAGTTTAGTGTTTGCGTACTGTTCTGTCCTGAGGGCCATCTTTCTAATCAGTGGTCTATAAATGTACAGTTGAATTATTTCCAGTTATTTTGCTATGGTGAAACAGCATTCTCCCCCCACCCCTCCGCCTCCAGGATACATTTCTGGAAGAAGAATTCTTGGGTCCTCTAGAGAGTATGCACTGTTTCATTTTGGATCATACCACCAAATGTTTGTACCACTTATACTTCTATTGACAGCATATGAAGGCTAGTTTTCCCACCTCCACCCCAGTACATTGCAGTCTTTAAATGCTTCCCCCCCTCTTTGTTATTGAGGTATAATTGATTTTATTATTTTTTAAAATTTTTAATGTTTATTTTTGAGAAAGAGAGATTGTGAGTGGGGGAGGGGCAGAGAGAGAGGGAGACACAGAATGGTTGATTTTTAATGGTTATTATCTTTTATTACTAAGAGAGGTTAAACTTTTTTCATATAGTTTTAATGGGTAAATATACCTTATCATTGTAACTATCTGGTTTATATTCTTTGCCCACTTTTAGTTTGTAAAAATAGTAAAATACACATATCCTGAAATTTACCGTCTTTACCCTTATTAAGTATACAGTTCAAAAATGTTAATTATATTCACAATAATGTGCAGCCAATCTCCAGAACTTTTTTGTTTTTCAAACCTGAAACTCTGTACCTATTAAACAGTAACTCCTCCCTCCCCCTTCTCTTAGCCATTCTACTTTCTGTTTCTGTAACTACTCTTGATATCTTACAGAGGTGGAATCATGTAATATTTGTCTTTTGGTGACTGGTTTATTTCACTTAGCGTAATGTCCTGAAGGTTTATCCATGTTGTAGGATGTGTCAGAATTTCCCTTCTTTTTAAGTCTGAATTATATTCAATTGTATATCCATACCACACTTTGTTTATCCATTCATCTGTGAATGGACACGTCTTGGCTATTGTGAATAATAGTGCGATGAACATCTGTGTACATTCTTTCCCATTTTATAACTGAGGTGCTTTAATTTTAAGAATATATTTGTGGGCACCTAGGTGGCTCAGTTGGTTCAGCATCTGACATGGGCTCAGGTCATGATCTCAGGGTTTATGAGTTCCAACACCACATTGGGTGAGCTCGAGCCCCATATCTGGTGAGCTTGAGCCCCACGTCAGGTGAGTTCAAGCCCTGCTTCCAGTGAGCACAAGCCATGCTTCAGGTGCCTTTCTCTGTCTCAAAAATAAAAATAATATATGTTTGTAACAGGTCTTTTTTTTTATAATCAGAAACAGTAACTAATATTTATGGTGCTTACTGTAGGCCAAGCATTCTTCTCAGCTTTGACATCAAAACCCATATTGTAATTCATATGTTGCCTACCCTCTCTGATATGCATATTGCATTATACAGGCTATTTGCCTAATCTGTTCGCAAATATCTTCCCACTTTGTCATTTGTATTTAAATTTTTTTAACATTTATTCATTTTTGAGATAGAGACAGAGTACGAGTAGGGGAGGGGCAGAAAGAGGGAGACACAGAATCAAAAGCAGGCTCAGAGCCGACAGTTCAGAGCCTGACGCGGGGCTCGAACCCACAAACATGAGATCATGACCTGAGCTGAAGTCTGATGCTCAATTGACTGAGCCACCCAGGTGCCACTGTAATGTGTATTTAAACTTAGAGGTTTTGGGGATGCTGAGTGGCTCATTCGATTAAGCATCTGACTCTTGATTGTGACTCAGGTCACAATCTTGCAGTTTGTGGGTTTGAGCCCCTCATTGGGCTCTGCACTGCATGGGATTCTCTCTCTCCTGCGCTCTTTCTCTCTGCCCCTCCCTGTTTGCACATGCTTCCTCTCTCTCAAAATAAATAAACTTTAAAAAAAGAAAAGATTTTAGAGGCACCTGGGTGGCTCAGTCAGTTAAGCATCCAACTTCAGCTCAGGTCATGATCTCATGGTTTGTGGGTTCAGCCCTGCATCAGGCTCTGCATTGATAGCTTAGAGCCTAGAGCCTGTTCAGATGCTGTGTCTCCCTCTCTGTCTGTCCCTCCCTTGCTCACACTCTGTCTTTCTCTCTCTCAAAATAAATGATTTTAAAAAAATTTTTGGGGGGGCGCCTGGGTGGCTCAGTCGGTTAAGCCTCCGGCTTTGGCTCAGGTCAGATCTCACGTTCGTGGGTTCGAGCCCCGCGTCAGGCTCTGTGCTGACAGCTAGCTCAGAGCCTGGAGCCTGCTTCTGGTTCTGTGTCTCCTTCTCTCTCTGCCCCTCCCCCTCTCATGCTCTGTCTCTCTCTGTATCAAAAATAAATAAAACATTAAAAAAATTTTTTTTATTTTTGAGAGACAGTGTGAGCAGGGGAGTGTCAGAGAGAGAGGGAGATACAGAATCTGGAGCAGCCTCCAGGCTCTGAGCTAACTGTCAGCACAGAGCCCGACGCGGGGCTCGAACCCATGAACTGTGAGATCATGACCTGAGCCGAAGCCGGATGCTTAATGGACTGAGCCACCCAGGCGCCCCATAAATGATTTTTAAAAATTAAAAAGATTTTAAACTTTGAGATTTTCTACTTTGTTGATGTTTTTTGTATGCAAATATAGTAAAAGTTTGGATTTAATTCTGACTTTGGTAACATGCTTAGAAAGTGTTTTCTTTGGGACACCTGGCTGGCTCAGTCGAAAGAGCATGTGACTCGATCTTGGGGTTGTGAGTTCGAGTACCACATTGGGTGTAGAGATTCTTTTTTTATCTTTATTTATTTTTGAGAGAAAGAGAGACAGAGAGACAGAGCACGAGCAGGGGAGGGGCAGAGAGGGAGACACAGAATCCAAAGTAGGCTCCAGGCTCTAAGCTGTCAGTGCAGAGCCCGATGCTGGGCTCGAACTCATGAACTGCAAGATCATGACCTGAGTCGAAGTTGGACGCTTAACTGATTGAGCTACCCAGGTACCCCGAGATTACTTAAATAAGTAAGAAAAAAATTAAAGAAGTCTCAGGACACCTGGCTGGGTAAGTTTGGAAGAGTATGCAAGTTTTGACCATGGGGTCATGAGTTTGAGTTCCACGTTGGGGGTAGAGATTACTTAAATAAATAAACTTTAAAAAATAAATTATAAATAAATAAAATAATTAATTTTAAAGTCTTTCCTTCAAAATTATAAACATAATTACCCATATTTTTTCTACATATGGCTTATAATTTACTTTGGATATTTTAATCTATCTGATTTTTTAAATGTAAAGTAGGAGGAAGAAAGTAATTTCTTCCTTTCCAGTGGTAAGCCAAATTTCTAACCACTCTTTTTTTTTTTAAGTTTTTATTTATTTTGAGAAAGAGAGAGCATGTATACTAGCAGGGGAGTGGTAGAAACAAAGAAAGAGAGAGAATCCCAAGCACGGTCTCTGCTGTTAGCACAGAGCCCAACATGATTGTGAGATCATGACGGGCAAGAGTCAGAGACATAACAGCCTGAACTACACTGGCACCCCTCTAAGCACTCTTTATGAGATAACCCCTCCCATGATATGCTATTTTAATATTTCATATGTATATATATACTTTTATGTACTTAGGTCCTATATTCCTGTTATAAAACCTATTTATTTTGTATGTTATTTTAATACTCTATAAGATCCAGTTCATAAAGATGTTATCGACTTAGTTGAGTTTTGCATTTTTATTCACGAGATTCATCTGTGAAGTTATTATGTCTACTTTCTCTCATTTTGGCAATAAAGTTTTTCAGCCTTTGTAAAATGAACTAAGAAGCTTCTTCAGTTTTTCTATGTTATGTTATTATTTAACAAACACCTGTATTTCCTTATATTTTTCCAATCAAAGAAATATGGCTGTCCTCAAGGGATACTGAGTTCTATAGAGCTTCTGTGAGGATTATAACACTAATGTCTTTTTCTTTTAATGTTTATTTTTTAGAGAGAGAGAGACAGAGTGTGAGTAGGGGAGGGGCAGAGAGAGAGGAGGACAAGGAATCTGACGCAGGCTCCAGGCTCTGAGCTGTCAGCACAGAGCCCGATGTGGGGCTTGAACTCATGGACTGTGAGATCATGACCTGAGCCAAAGTCAGATGCTTAACTGACTGAGCCACCCAGGTGCTGCAGCACTGATGTCTTTCTTAACCTGCTTGAGCTACAAGAAAGTGAGGGAAAGTTACCTTTTTTGCCATCAGGCACACTGTCTCAGGTGAATATTTTGATAACTAGGCCAATAAGAGTAAGTTCTTTTGAAATATTGAAACTAGTCTCATAAAGAGTATGGTCAGTTTAAGAGTTGTGTGTTTTTTCTTTAAGAAATCTTCTGAAAATGGCATTTTGAATTTAAGAGTTGTTTGGTGGTAATGGTAGATTAGTTCTTTGACGTCTCTTTCTCCCTTACATGAGTGGTTCCTGCCAGATTTCAGGGTATCTTAACTTTTAGTTCACAAAACAAAATGTAGATATTTTGTTTATAGATCAGACTCTATATACATATATATGTTTTTGTGTATATGTGGATATATATTACGTAGTTCTTGGGGGAGAATATTTATAAAAATCAAACTGGTTACTGTCAAAAGGTCAGATTGAGGAATAGTTGCAGCTCACATCACAGAATCTCCTCCCTGCTCTGTCCTAGAATGTTTTTTTCTCTCCGTCTCAGACACCTGTATGTTCTCAGTTATTCCTTGTTAATCTTTAATAGGATTTTTAAACAGCATTTGTTCTTCTTGTTTTAAAGATATGAAACTCTGGCTAATTTGTCTTGGCAGAGGACAGAACACCAGAAGAGTCTTGTATAATAAAAAGACTTGGGAAATAAGGTGATTCTGGTGTGGTCTTTGAGATACAATTGAAGAATAGTCGGAATGTGGAAACTTTAATTTTAATCTACAGTGAAGAAAGCAGGAGAGGATAAGACCATTTGTATGTGGATGTGAAATATTTGAATTATTAACCATTGCCTGAGACAGGATTTACTCCTTTTGAAGAGTCTAATATGAATCAGTGAGGGCTGGGCCATTTTGTAGAATGGAATTGCCAGTAGTATTGTTTTGGGTTTCAGAGACACCCGTACAGAGAAGAGTGAAAGGTTAAGGATATTTGGAAGCATAATTTCTTTTTGCTGGGGAAGACATCCTGGTCAGTCAGGCTTCCAGTCCTATAGACCATCATCACATTCTAGCTCTGCAGACCTCTGGGATTTCCCCAAATGTGTGTGGGAGGGGGATGCTGCCTGAGCTTCTTTGTAATTAGCGGCTAATTAGCGGCTCAGCGCAGAATTAGAACTAGTGTTTATACAACTGCTCTTTTTTTTTTTCAAGATTTAAAAAAAAAAGTCATCTCTACCCCAAACGTGGCACTCAAACCCATGACCCTGAGATCTAGAGTTACATAACCAACTGAGCCAGCCAGCTGCCCTCCTATGGCATTTTGGAGGGCACCCACTCTTTTAAGTAAGGGTGATCATTTGCTGCATATTTGAAAGAGCATAGTTTGTACTTGTGCTGGAAGCCTTGAACAACCTATTTAGCAATACTAGGACTGGATTTTCTTTTTTTCATGTTTTTTATTGGGGGGGGGATGGGGAACAGAGGATCCAAAGAGGGCTCTGCACTGACAGCCCGATGTGGGGCTCCATCTCAAGAACCTTGATAGCATGATCTGAGCAGAAGTCAGACACTTTACTGACTGAACAACCCAGGTGCCCCACTAAGACTGGACTTTCATATGCAGTTTTGCCAAATTTAATCTCTTTAGACTTGGTATTTTAGTCATGTGGATAGCGGCTTAATGAACTGTGCCAGACATCAGTGAGTTCATTAGCTCCAAAGCCTTGAAAGAAGAAACTCATTTATGTTGTTTATTTTTAAATCTGTAGAGCGTCTTTACCTTTAAGTTTTATTTTCACAGCACCAATAACTATATAGTATGTGCTAAATGAGATCAACAAAAGGGGTGTGGAATATGTAGATAAGTGAAGTGACTGTTGGTCATGGTTACATTTAGACATGTATTTCCTAAGATTTTGTCAATATTCAGATATATAAAATATTTCTGCCTAGTAACTATGGTTACAGAAGCAACAGGGTCAACAGAATGCATGAGAAAAGTGATCTTATCTGTAGAGTAACTTGAATCTGAGGGTGAGGTGCTGAGTAACATTTCCAACTCATACTTACCTGGCAGGGGAGATACCATGATCATGAGGGTAGTTTTTCCAGGATGAGGCTCATCCATTGCACTCCGGATGTGCTGACCCCTGCGATTTCCCCAAGTGTGGGAAACTCACCTGCATAATTTGTGGTAGTGGGGGACTGCGTTCGCGCTTTCCCCTGGTTTTCTCTTTAAAACAAGTGTGTCCTGTATATTTAGATTGAAAGATTTCTTCAGGGTTTAGGAATAACAATACCATTTACCTACAGGGGCAGGATTTGTTATTTATAGGTTTGGAGAAGCATTTTATCTGTCCTTACTTTTTTTTTTTTCCCATAAAATAGCTTTATGGTTATATGAGGTACCTGTGGGTGGTTAGGGACATTCTGCCTGTTGCAAATCTTGGCTCTAAGATTATGTGTCACAAAGTGATAGAATACTCCTGCATGTTTTTGGGATTAGGAGAGATATTTGTTTTGTTGGGCAGTTACTTAAGCATGCCACATCAGTGAAATCAGTGCCACCAGAAAGGTCACCAACAGTGTCACCAAAAGGGCCTTAGAATATGTAAATGAGTAGTGTCTTCTGGTTTGTTTACATTGTACATACATTTATCAGTTTTGCAAGCATTATGGTGCCCAAAATGTTATTGTCTGGGTTTTACAGTTTGGAAAGGTCTTTATTTCCTTTATTTCCTAAGTGACAATCTAGAGTTTGCATGAAGAATGAAGAGAATGACCATGTGTCTAGTGCTTGGAATGAGGATGAAGTGCCAACAATGGCATTTGCTTATACTTACCTGGTAGAGGAGAATACCAGGATTGCGAAGGTGATTTTTTGATCTGGGCACATCTAACACATTGCACTTCAGGTGTGCTGACCTCTGTGATTTTCTCAAATATGGGAAATTGGACTGCATGATTTGTGGTAGAGAGGGATTGTGTTTGTACTCTCCACTTGTATCTTGCATTTTGAAAAGATGATTATTGACTTATTACTGCTTGACTTTTAAGCCATCAATATTGTTTTCCATACTTACTCTTTCTTTTTAAAAAAATGTTATTGCTTATTTATGAGAAACACACACACACACACACACACACACACACACACACACACACACAGTGTGAGTGGGGGAGGGGCAGAGAGAGAGGGAGACGACGAATCCAAAGCAGTCTCCAGACTGAGCTGTCAGCACACAGCCTGATGGAAGGCTCGATCCCTGGAACTGCGAGTTTTTGAGCTGAGCTGAGGTTGGTCACTTAACTGACTGAGCCACCCAGGTGCCTCTTTGTAGTCATTCTTTACAGAGGGTTTTTTTTTTTAATGTATATTCATTTTTGAAAGAGAGTGTGAGCGAGGGAAGGGCAAAGAGAGAGGGGGACAAAGGATCCTAGGACTGAACTATCCAGGCGCCCCTGTAATCATTTTGTATAAGGTGATGTGTGCAGCCTTTATTGCTTGGGTGGCTGTTCATTTTGGTACTGCACTCTTCTGTTGACCACTAGAGGGCTCACTTTGCACCATCTCAAGCTATCTGCATCTGTTTCTGCTCTCGATTGTTCCCTCGGTGTGTACAGTAAAAGAATAGGAAGAAGAGGTTTCTAGGAAAGTTTGAGCACCTAGAAATGCACCTAGGACAAGGGATAAAAGGTGTAAATAATGTAAGGGACTGTTTTCACCTTGTTGATTAAAAGTGTGATGTGATAGGGGTGGCTGGTAGTCTCCATCAGTGGAACGTGCAACTCTTGATCTCAGGGCTGTGAGTTTAGCCCCACATTGGGTGTAAGGATTATGTAAAAAAATAAAATCTTTCTTAAAAGTTCAAAATGAAAGATTACTTTGAAGAAAGCTGGGAGTTTATAATTTACCACTTACATACTTAACTGAGTAGTTACAATTTCAGAGGGGTTTTTCACTCCTTTTCAGGTATGTCTCATGAGCAGTACCCTTTGGTTTTCCCCAAAATGAGAAACTGGACTACAGTATTATCTCTGCTAGTGATAGTGGTTTATGTCTTCTCCTAGACCTTAATTTTTACCTCCAAATAATTTTACTGAAGTAACATTATACATGTGAAAAAGCATTATACAGAAAGACTCAACCTGAATAGTAACACTCCCTTGATCCACCCTTTCACATCCTACCCCAGTCCTCTCCTCAGGGCATTACTTTTTTTTTTAAGTAAGCTCGAGGTCCAACATGGGGCTTGAACTCAGAACCCCAAGATCAAGAGTCACGTGCTCTATCTACTGAGCCAGCCGACTCCCAGAATACTACTTTTAAAACTTGTTTAGGGGCGCCTGGGTGGCTCAGTCAGTTAAGCCTCCGACTTCGGCTCAGGTCAGATCTCATGTTCGTGGGTTCGAGCCCCGCGTCAGGCTCTGTGCTGACGGCTAGCTCAGAGCCTGGAGCCTGCTTCCGGTTCTGTGTCTCTTTCTCTCTCTGACCCTCCCCCTCTCATGCTCTGTCTCTCCTGTATCAAAAATAAATAAAACATTAAAAAAATTTAAAAAAATGTTTTTAGGTTTCATTGCTGGTACATATAAATACTATTGATTTTTATAGATTAATCTTGTATCCTGTGACTTTGCTAAATTCAATTATGAATTTTAATAAAATTTTTGGGGGGTAAATGCTTTAGGATTTTCAACATAAACTGCATGTCATATGTGAATTAAAACTGTTTTCATCTTTTTTTCCAAACTAAGGCTTTTAATTTGTTTTCCTTGCCTTAACCTCTAGCTGGAATAAGAGTGGCTAAAGTAATCATGCTTGTTTTGTTCCTTATTTGGAAGAAAGATACTTTCACCATGAAGTGTATTAGCTATAGGATTTTCATAGATACCATTTTCAATCTAGTGATACTTAGCTAAGTTTCTTTTAAATCATAAATAGGTATTGAATTTTGTTAACTACTTTTTCTGCAACTACTTCTTAATCTGTTGGTATGATGAATTATAGGGCTTGATTTTCTAATGTTAAACCAACTTTGCATTCCTGGGATAAATCCCACTTGATAATGATGTGCTATTACTCTTTTAGTTTATTGGTGGATTTGGTTTGCAGTTTTAAAGGAATTGAAGTAATTTTGTATCTATGTCCATGAGGGATAATAGTCTATACTTTTCTTACCTGGTCTTCATCTGGTGTAGGTATCAGAGTAATGCTGCTTCATAAAATAAATTGGCTCCTTCCCTTGGGTATGCCACTGAAGGTTCTTAGTGTTGCATGGAGTAGAAAAAGGCAAAGTGGATGGGTTCCCACTCTGGCTAAATGGTATCTGATGAATGTGAGCAGCTCTCCTTCCGAGTCCGGGTATTTATGCCAACAAGTATATAGTGAGAAGCTGTGGCAAAGATGGCTTTCACATTTGTGTGTGGCTCCACTCCTTCTTGTCATCCACACCAACAAGATGTTGTCCTGCACTGAGGCCAATGGGTCCCAGACAGGTACGTGAGGTGCCTTCAGAAAGCCACAGGGCACAGTGGCCATGGTCCACATTGGCCAAATCATCATGTCCACCCACACCAAACTGCAGAACAAGGATCATGTGATTGAGGTCCTATGCAGGGTTGAGTTCAAGTTCCCTAGCTGACAGAACATCTACATCTCTAAGAAGTAGTACTTTACCAAGTTTAATGCGAGTGAATTTGAAGACAAGGTGGCTGAAAGGCAGCTCATCCCTGGTGGCTGTGGGATCAGATACATCCCTAATTGTGTCCCTCTGGACAAATGGCAGACCCTACACTCATGTGGGTGTCAGTGATGCCTCTCCTTACTCATACCCACCAATAAAACCTATATCTTGTCCCAAAAAATTTAGGGGGGGCGTGAATTTAGGCTTTAGCAAGATACTTAGCTACTATGTTAATAGACAAGGATGGAAGAAGGGAGATCGCTTAGAATGTTACTGCACTCTTCTAGGCAGGAGAGGAGAATGGCTTGTACCAAAGTGGTACCGCTGGAGATGGTGAGAAGGGGTCAGATTCTGAACATAATTTTTTTTGATGTTTATTTATTTTTGAGAGAGAGTGAGGGAGGTAGGAGTCATGAGAGAGGGAGATACGGAAACCAAAATAAAAAGCTCCAGGTTCTGAGCTGTCAGCACAGAGCCCGACACGGGACTCGAACTCATTAACCAGGAGATCATGACCTGAGCCAAAGTTGTACACTCAGCCGACTGAGCCACTCAGGCACCCCTGAACATAATTTTAAAGGAAAAATGTTAAAGACTTGCTGTGGATGGGATGTGTGACATGAAAGGAGAGAAGGGAGAAAAATGTGGCCTCTAAGTCTTACCTGTACCTTTAATATTTTTTTCACCTATTAAATGTAGAATCCAGGAGGCTGTACCTCCTGCTCCTCCTCTCCATTATTCTTATTCATAGATAGGGAGGCCAGGGTATCAACATCTCAAGAACTCAAAATCATGAGGGAAATGATGATCTCTTTCTTTATATTATTAAAAAACATTTTTGTGTGAAAAACTTCTAATATAAACTAAAACAGGTTAATAAAATAGTAGTCTCCTATTTAGCAACACTAAAGTAAGCTTCAGCAATGAACAATTCAAGGCCAATCTTGTTTCTTCTGTGTCTCTACACTCTAAACCTCCAAACCTAGCTTGAAATAAATCCCATGTAGCAAGGTATTTCAGCCATGATTATTTCAGTATGTATCTCTAAAGATGAGGGCTGTACTTTTTCTTGACATTTTTAACTGCTTTATTGAAGTATAATATAAACATAACATTCACCCATTACTTTGTGTAATGATTAGTATTTTATACAGTTATCCAGCCATTGCCACAATCCAGTTTTAGCACATTTTTATGACCCCTCCGCAAATTCTTCTGTGCCCGTTTGAAGTGTCCCTGATTCCCATGCCCCAACCCTAGCCATAGGCAACAATGGATCTATTTCTTACAGATTTGCCTTATCTAGAAATTTCATATAAAATGGAATAATATAGTATATAGTGTGTCTGACTTCTTTCATGTAGCAGTCTTTTGAGTTCATTCATACTGATAAATTTATCATTATTTTGTTCCTTTTTATTGCTAAATAGTGTTTCGTTATTCTGCTTTTTCTCTCGTTATTCTGTGTTATTATCAAGCAAGTAAACCTATTGTGGCATTGGTATACTAACTTTATTTGTTGTTTCTCCTGATTTTATCTCTTGTGAGAAAGGATGATTAAGATTTATTTCTGGCCAGTTTGTTCTCTAGGTCAATTTGAAGTCTCAACTCTTAAGGCTGTCAAAATAACCAGGGTATATTATCCCTTTGTTTTTTAACCTAAATTTATTTTTGAGAGAGAGAGAGAGAGAGAGAGAGAGAGAATGTGAGTGGGAGAGGGGCAGAGAGAGAGGGAGACAATCCAAAGCAGGCTTCAGGCTCTGAGCTGTCAGCACAGACCCCAACTTGGGGCTCAAACCCACGAACTGTGAGATCATGACCTGAACTGAAGTCAGACAATCAACTGAGCCACACAGGTACCCTGAGCATCCACCTCTTGATTTTGGCTCAGGTCTTGATCCCAAGGTCATGGGATTAAACCCATGTTGGGCTTGCGTCAGGCTCATAACAGGCTCTGTGCTGACTGTGGAGCCTGCTTGGGATTCTCTTTCTCTTTCTCTCTCTCTCCTTCTGCCCCTTTCCTCTTCTTGAACTCTCTCTAAAAAGAACAAATAAAAAACACTTTTTTCCATCCACATGTTTTTGTTCAACCTATATATTCAATTTTTTACAATCATATATTTAAGACCTTTCTTTGTTCTTTTCTATTTGTATAGTTTCTTGTACTTGTTTTTCAGATGCAACGTGTTTTAGCTCTCTGGGGATTTTTAAAAATTTTTTTAAATGTTTATTTATTTTGAGGTAGAGGGAGACCGAGTGCAAGAAGGGGAGGGGCAAAGAGAGAGGGAGACACAGAATCTGAAGTAGGCTCCAGACTCTAAGCTGAGATTAATCTGTGAAGTTATTATGTCTACTTTCTCTCATTTTGGCAATAATTTCTCTCGGGTTTTTCTTTTTTGAGGCTTGCAAAAAAAGCGCAAAGTAGACACTATCACAATCTTCTGTTACTCCTTTTACTAAAATAGTTCAAATCAATGTTTTTGCCATACTATCAAAAGTTCTAGTTCTTTTTCTCTCCTTAAATCAAAGTGGTTCAGTGGAAAGTAGAAATGGGCACCGGGGTCTCCAGCTGCCAGCTCCGCCCGAAGCCAGGCCAGGGGCTGGCCCGGTCTCTCATGGCGGTCACATACTTCAGAACTTACAGCACACGGACAGGAACCAGACGTTCCAGCCCAATTCCAGAAAGCAGCACAAATCCTCCCCCGCACAGTATGAAAAATATACACCTCTACCGCTCTGCAGTCATGCATTTAGCTTGTTTCTTTAAAAAAAAAAATCAGTAATATGTATTTTGTTTCCTCTCAAGTTTTCAAGAAAAAGAAAGAGCCCTCATGACCTGAGACGCTTAACTGACTGAGCCACCCAGGCACCCCAGCTCTCTGAGGAGTTTAATGGTAGTTTTTATTTTCATTTTTAAATTTCTTCCCTTTGCATAATCTGCTTTCTCCGAATTATCTTCTTTTGGTTGGTTTGTTTAGCTTCCGTCTTTCATGTTTGAGGCTTTTGTCAGATGTCTGGTCATCCTTGGTGGCTCAGTGCTTCTTGATTATCTATAGACATTCAATATACCATCTCTATCCATTACCCAGGATTATTTACAGTGGTGAAAAATTGAACCAACCTAAGTGTCCAGCAATAGGGGAATGTTAATATAAATTATGGGCCATCCGTAAGATGGACTGTCATGCAGAAATTTGAATTTTTTTTAGTGTTTATTTATTTTTGAGAGAGAGCACAAGCAGGAGAAAGACAGAGAGAGAAGTAGACACAATCTGAAGCAGACTCCTCTGAGCTGTCAGCCCAGAGCCCAATGCAGGGCTTGAACTTGGGAATGGTGAGATCATGACCTCGGCCAAAGTTGGACGCTTAACTGACTTAGCCACCCAGGCGCCCCAGAAATTTAAAATTATATTAATAAGTAGGGAGTTAATTGGAAGCGCCAAGGGCCAAGGTGAGGGCTTCCCTGCAGAGTAATCTGGATAGGCCCTTGTAACAGAGAAAGCCTATGGCTGACATCTTTGGGACTTTGTTTTAGGATGTTCACATTTTTCAGGGGACACTTCCAGTATCCTAGAAGGTGAATGTTTGGTTTCCAGTATCCTGGAAATCAAATGGAAGATGGGAGGGAGGTGTCAGCATTCAGCCTTTTCAGTAAAAGTTTAAGTTTTCATCTGAGCTACTCCAGAGAGCTCCAGAGATGCAGAAATTTAAAGACATGCGTCCTATATATATTTTTTTTTAATTTTTGTTTAAATGTTTTTTACTTATTTTTGAGAGACAGAGAGAGATAGTGCGAGCAGGGGAGGATCAGAGTGAGAGGGAGACACAGAATCTGAAACAGGCTCCAGGCTCCGAGCTGTCAGCAGAGAGCCTGATGTGGGGCCCAAACCCATGAACTGCGAGATCATGACCTGAGCCAAAGCCGGATGCCCCAACGTCCTATATATTTTTAACGAGAGAGAATGAAGTTAGTTGGTAAAATAATATATGCATTAATCATATGTTATAATTATATGTTGTGTTGTCTTGACTATTTTTTTTAATGTTTTTATTTATTTTTGAGACAGAGAGAGACAGAGCATGAGAGGGGGAGGGGCAGAGAGAGAAGGAGACAGAACCAGAAGCAGGCTCCAGGCTCTGAGCTAGCTGTCAGCACAGAGCCTGACGCGGGGCTCGAACCCACGAATGTGAGATCTGTCCTGAGCCGAAGCCGGAGGCTTAACCGACTGAGCCACCCAGGCACCTTTGTCTTGACTATTTTTTAAAATTTTTTAAAGTTTATTTGTTTCTGGGGCACGTGGGTGGCTCAGTCGGTTGAGCAGCCTGCTGCGGCTCAGGTCATGATCTCATGGTTTGTGGGTTCGAGCCCCACCTAGGTTCTGTGCTGACAGCTCAGAGCCTGGAGCCTGTTTCAGATTCTCTGTCTCCCTCTCTGTCTGCCTCTCCCTTGTTCCCATTCTGTTCCTCTCTGTCTCAAAAATAAACAAACATAAAAAAAATTTTTTTAACTTTCTTTCTTTTGAGGAATAGAGCACACTGTCAGTGCAGAGCCCAATTCAGGGCTTGAACTCAGGTACCATGATATCAGTACCTGAGCTGACATCTAGAGTCAGCTTAACCGACGCTTAACCAACTGAGCCACCCAGGTGCCCCCTGTCTTGACTATTTGAAAAGAAACAAGAAAAACCCTGCTCTAGAGGCCCATTGTCTACTGCTTTCAAGGAAAGCAGTCCATCCTTAGGGGGCTGGGTGTTAACATAAGAACATAGGCAGGAATAGGAGACAAAGCGTGGGGCCTAAGCTGGGTGGGAGGTCTGGCTGAATAGTTTTCCCCCTTCTGGCTAAAAGCTTGTCTAGTGTTGTGCAGTGTGTACACTGAATTGCAGTCAAGATCTTGGATTCCAGAACCCTCACACTGCAATACACCCTGCCAGCACGTAGCCACGACACTCTCCGCTCCTTGCTCTTCCACCTCCTGGAATAGGAGGAAATGATGTGGAACTTTGATATCCCTAGAAAGCCTGAAGCTAAACTGGTTTGTGGTTAAAGGCTCATTTGTGATGGTTTGCTGAAGGGTACTTCACACAGGGAGGTCTGAAGACCAGCTACACCAAAAGCTGGGAACGGGATGGATGGATTTTTGTCAGGAAACTAGGAGGAGGAGCTGGTCTGCAGAGGCTGCCTCAAGGGGGCTCAGCTGTCGGCTTAGCCCGCCCAGATGTATGACGTTATACTTGGAGGTGGAGTATGTAGATTAGAGATTGAGGGCATTTTGGAACTGTGTTTTCTGGAAAGATGTACATGATTATTTGCTGTTACCAATACTAAGGTACATAGTAAAATCGGCTTTGAGTATCACTAATATAGATAAAAGCCAATTAGAGTCATTTCAAGAGTGACCCCAACCTCAAAGTGGTGTGCACAGCAGCGGGCGTCGCTGCGCTCGCCTCCACCTCATACTTACCTGGCAGGGGAGACACCATGATCATGAAGGTGGTTTTCCCAGGGCGAGGCTCACCCACTGCACTCCGGATGTGCTGACCCCTGCGATTTCCCCAAATGTGGGAAACTCGACTGCATAATTTGTGGTAGTGGGGGACTGCGTTCGCGCTTTCCCCTGTAGGACTGTGTTCTAAAAACAGTTGCTTACATTTCCCATTGTGAGTCGCTTAGATATTCTGAATGAGGTTTTTCTGAGCTTCTTGTTGGTGATCATCTGTTTTAGCCTTTTCCGTTGGCAATATCTTCTAGGGGTAGTTATTTGCTTATGTATGGATGAGCAAATCCTGTCATTGGCAATAGACTTGTTTTTATATATCACCTTAAGCACTTTTTATATCTTACTGGACAGCACTGCTCCCCTTACTTAAAGGTTCCTGGAAGGCCTTGATACTTTAGAAACTCACATTGCCCTGTTTTGTCCTCATTAAGCTGGAGAGTGCAAGTCTAGACATTCAACTTTCTCTTGTGAAAGTTACCTGGGGGGTTAAGCGCCCACTCTTGGGTTACCCTCAGATGGGGTCATTATCACAGGGTTCAGGGTTGGAGAGTTCAGTATGGAGCCTTTCCCTCTGCCTCTCCCCTGCTGGCTCGAGGACCTGCATACTCTCTAAGATAAATAAACTTTAAAAATATGTATTGAGGGGTGCCTGGGTGGCTCAGTAGGTTGTGTCCGGCTTCGGCTCAGGTCATGATCTCAACAGTTCGTGGGTTTGAGCCCCGCGTCGGGCTCTGTGCTGACAGCTCAGAGCCTGGAGCCTGCTTCAGATTCTGGATCTCCCTATCTCTCTGAACCTCCTCTGCTCACACTGTCTCTCTGTCTCTCAAAAAATAAATAAAAGACATTTAAAAAGTTTTTTTAAAAATACGTATTGAATAAAAAAAAGCTACCTGGGGTCTACACAAACCACTATTGAATTCAGGATTAAACATTTAGGTATTATAGGCAAGGCACCTAAAACACTTTTTAAAAAGTGAATTTTTAGGTGGAAGAAAATGTCATATATGGGAATGCTTGGCCAGCTGAGTCAGTAGAGCATGCAACTTTTTTTTTTCTTCCTGGTGCATCAGACAATCAAGTACCAATCATTTTTGTCAGACTTTGGTCACTAAACAGTGTCATCATCTGCAGAGCATGCAACTTTTGATCTCAGGTTCATTATGAGTTCGAGCCCCATGCTGGGAGTAGAGGTTACTTTCAAAAAAAGAAAGGAAATGTCATGTATAATAATATATTTACCTTCTTAGCACAGTCACATAATTTTAATATGTGTGGGTTTTTTAATGGAAGAAGGGCCCATCAAGGCAAAATTGTGTAGAGCTCTTTAAAATTATAACATGGTCGGGGCACCTGGGTGGCTTAGTCTGTTAAGCGTCCGACTTTGGCTCAGGTCATGATCTCACCTGTGGTTTGGAGGCCCCCATTGGGCTCTCTGCTGACTGACATCTCAGAACCTGGAGCCTGCTTCAGATTCCGTGCCTCCCTCTCTTTCTGCCCCTCCCCTGCTCAGACTCTGTCTCTCAAAAATAAACATTTAAAAATATCTTGTTAAATCATAACATGGTTCTGACTGAACAGGATTCTTACTTTCATTAGTTCTCACTGCTTTTTATATAGTTCTGACAGGCAACTTTGTGGGTTCAAATCCCATGTTGGCCTTTGCACTGGCAGCATGTACAGAGCCTGCTTGGGATTCTGTGTCTCCCTCTCTCTCTGCCCCACCCCCACTCATTCTATGGCATTCTCTCTCTCAAAAATAAATAAATATTTTTTAAAAGTTTAGGTAACTGTGAGAAGTGTGTACTACATACATTTAAGTAATGACTTGAGAACAGTTTTTGGTTTTGTTTTGTTTAATCATTAGCAGTACTCATAGAAATTCAAGAATACTGGAGTAGATAGTATGGCCCTCAGAATAGCAAGAAGTCTCTGAGTACTTGTGAAGTCAAATCTGTGGATGACACAAATAGTCCTGAGGTCTCAGGGCTGTGGCTAGCCTGGCTCATGGATGCTATGAAAACAGTCAAAGTTTTACCTTCTTTCTGTGAAATCAAGCCTCCTGGAATAAAATTAGGAAGGTAGTTCAATAATGAAATGATACTTTTTATTTTATTTTTTTATTTTTATCTGTAAACATTTATTGGATGCTTATTATATTTCAGGTACCAATATAAGCTCTCTATGTGAAATGATACTTTTTATAACTGAAGTGGGCTGGGTCACACTTTGTGGAAGAAGTTATCTAGCAAATGTCTAATTAGCATGACTGGTTTATACTGCAGAACCAGGGCCAATGTGTGAATGGGTTCAGCTACCTGCAACCAGGGTAGAGTGGCTATAGAGTGTTACTCATGCTTCCTTGGTGGTGAATTAGATTCAGTTTGTTGGTGCCATGGGCAACTTCTTGACAATTACACCTGCTTTATAAACATATATAACAAAACTCAGCTTTTAAAAATTGAGTATACATGGCACCCTCATTATATTTCTACATATCAGTCCTCTGATCCCATGAGTCTAAAGAACGGATGGAGATTGAGGGATGGAGGTGAGACTCACAGACTGAGAGGCTTGTCAACTGGAACAGAACATCTGAGTTGGCAGGGCAGCCATGATCTCGGAACTCTCCAAATATTCACTTTACTGAGGCAGGGGCTGTGTTTCTCCATCTTGGCTTATTTGGGGCCTTTGATTTAGTTGATCATTGTAGTTGGTTGTTTTGTTCTCTACGTATGTACAAATTATTACTGATAATTATAATTGTTTCTAGAGGGTATATTCAAGCACTGATATCTAAAATATAGTGAAATCACAGTTTGAACCTAAGACTATCTGATATTAAACCGAGCGTTCAAATCTCCTTGTTTTAATGTTTATTTATTTTTAAGAGCAAGAGAGACAAAGCATGGTGGAGGGTGGGGCAGAGAGAGAGGTGGACAGAATCCAAAGCAGGCTCCAGGCTCTGAGCTGTCAACACAGAGCCTGATGCAGGACTCGAACCCATGAACTGCAAGATCATGACCTGAGCCAAAGTCCAGTGCTTAACCAGCTGAGCCACCAGGGCACCCCGTGCTCAAAACTCTTTAAATACTATGCAAAATACCCCTGCAGAAATTCAACTAGGATTTGGTGGTCTCTGTATTTTTTTTTTAAGCTGACAAATTTATTTTGAGAAAGAGCAAGAGGGCATGGGAAGGGAGAGAGGGAGAGAGAGAGAGCCCCAAGAAGGCTCCACACAGCTCAGAGCCCAATGCTGGACTCAAACCCACGAACCACAATACCATGACCTGAGCCAAAATCAAGAGTTGGACGCTTAACAGACTGAGGCAACCAGGTGCCTCTAGGGTTTTCTTATTATTCATGATCTCCTTATTATGAAGAAAAAACAGTCTAACAATATTACTGAAATTCTGTAATGTGTATTTTACAACTAATAAAATTTATGTCTTTTGCATTCCTTTTCAGTAATTTTCATTAAGGATACACATTTTTACAAAATGGTACTCATGGTATACATAAAATTTCATATCCTCTTTCTTCTTAACCTTTTGTATAATTTTTTCATGTTGTTAATTATTATTACTATTATGTTTGTTTAATACTTCATTTCCCTATTGTTTTGACATCAAAGGTTTTTGGGTAATTTTGGTTCATCTATGATGAACACCTTTGTACATAGGACATTGTCTTTCTCTAGAATTACTTCCTTCAGCGCTCCCTTCAGCAGCACATATACTAGAATTACTTCCTTCGGGTAAATTAAAAGAAATTTCTAGGTCAAAAAGAATGAACATTTTTGGCATGAGATGTATATAACTAGGTTTTTTGGGTTTTTTTTTTTTTACTACAAGTAATATTATAGCCCTGTTATAGACTATTTAGGGGAAGAAAACATTAGTCCATAGTTCTTTGTTGACACTAACATAATTACATTAGTTTGCATTTTGGTGTATTTCCCTTAAGTCTCTTAAACTTTGTTTAGAAATAGCTTTTTTTTTTTCTTTGAGAGAGAGAGAGAGCAGGAGAGAAGGAGAGAGAGAGAGTGGGAGAGAAGGAAAGAGAGAATCCCAAGCAGGCTCTGCAGTGTCAGCATGGAGCCCAACAAGGAGGCTTAAACTCACAAACCATGAGATTATGACCTGAACCAAAATCAAGAGTCAGATGGTTAACTGACTGACCCACCCAGGTGTCCCAGAAATAGTTTTAATCATATTATATACTTAATTTTGTATGCTGCTTTTATGGCATCAACATTATACAATTTAGACTTCCCTCTCATTCTTAACAAACTTGAAGTTATTTTTATAATTAACTATGAACCCTAAAATTAGAGATCTAGACTTCGAAAGAGAAAAGAAATCACGGAAAAGTTGTTTCAAAAGAATTTTAAAATATTTATCACATGTCACCTCTTTTCCCCACAACACCCGCAATAATTTAAGGCACTTCTTAAGATCTCTGTAAAATAATAGGGAAAAAAACGTACTAAAAATTACCCCAAGAGGGGTGCCTGGCTGGCTTGGTTGGTAGAGCATGTGACTCTTGATCTTGGAGTTGTGCATTTGAGCTCCACTTTGGGTGTGCAGTATACTTACATTTTTTTAAACTACATAAATAAATAAAATTACCCCAAGAAATCATCATTCATTACTTACAAAGATATATCCACAAAGTTGTTCATATGTATATGAACAGTGGCAATAAACTAGAAGCAATAGAATTCTGATTATATAATTATCTGTGACCCAATATGTATAGCAAAAGGAATGGAAAACATAAAGCAGCTCATGAAGCATAATCCTATTACAATATATTCATATTGAAATTAACCATGTTTAATATCAAAGTGTTAACTAATAATTTTGTAGTGGAATTGTGTGTCTTTTAAATTTTTTTTAATGTTTTATTTAGTTTTGAGAAAGAGAAAAGAGTTGGAGGGAGGAGAGTCAGAGAGAGGGAAGCGGCTTCCAGGCTCTGAGCTGTCAGCACAGAGCCCCAAACGGGGCTTTAATTCATGAACCATGAGATCATGACCTGAGCTGAAGTTAGACACCTAATCAACTGAGCCATCCAGACACCCTTATGGTTTAATTTTTTAAAAACACGTTTCTGCCTTTGGGGCATCAGGTCATGATCCCACGATTCCTGAGATCGCATCCATCATCTGGCTCTACTCGGACAGCGCAGAACCTACTTGGGATTCCCTCCCCCTCTTTGCCCTTTGCCTGCTCAAATAGTCTCTCTCTCGTGTCTAAATAAATAAATAAATAAATAAATAAATAAATAAAATGTAAAAAACTTTTCTGCCTTTTCCAAATTATCTGCAAGGTACATTTATCACTATTGTAATAGTTTAAAATACCCTCAGGGTACTGGGTGTCTCAATCTGTTAAGCCTCTAACTTCGGCTTAGGTCATGATCTCTCGGGTTTTTGAGTTTTTGAGTTTGAACCCCACAACCTGCTCTGTGCTGATAACTCAGAGCCTGGAGCCTGCTTTGGATTCTGTATCAGTGTCTTTCTCCACCCCTTCCCCGCCCACACGTGCTCTCTCTCTCTCGCTCTCTCTCTCTCTCTCGCTCTCTCTCTCAAAAATAAATATTTAAAAAAATTTAATGCCCTCAAAAATGTTAAACAAAACTTTTAATTTTTTTTTAATGTTTATTTTTGAAAGAGTGCTTGTGCTTGCACACAAGAAGGGAAGGAACAGAAAGAAAAGGGAAACAGTCAGAGGAGAGCCCACAGTCAGAGGAGAGCCCCATGTAGGGCTCAGGGCTCAGACTGTGAGATCATGACCTGAGCCAAAATCAGGAGTTGGCTGCTTAATGAACGGAGCCATCCAGGCACCCCAAAGCAAAGCTTCAGCTAGCTCAGTTGGTAGAGCATGTGACTGTTGCTTTTGTAGAGTCGTTGAGTTCAAGTTGCACGTTGGGCATAGAGATTACTTTTAAAAAATGAAGGGTAGCAGAATATGCCACTCCCAAATATTCCACTTTGGCATAAGGATTCTTTTGAGCTAAAAGCACTTGAAAACAGCAGATATAAGAATGTCCTGACCTACACTTTTCTTCCTGAGATCAGGAAATAAAACTCCCATGTAAAAGATTTCCTCCTTATATCAGGGGATAAGAAATGTTCCCAGAAAAGGGGAGTCAAAACTGAGAATTTTGTACAAACCTTGTTAAAAAGTATTTATGTCTGTCTATAACCTCCCCATATATGTTACTTTTCCACAAATTGCCTCTCCTTGTTCAACCTAATATGAAAGCATTTAGTTTCGCCATTTCTTCATTTCCTTATAAGAAAGAGCTTCTGTGTCAGGTAAATTTATGTTAACTCTTTAATGCTTTTATCCTGTTAAACTGTCTATGCCAGTTTAATTCTCAGGCCCAGCCAGAGATGCTAACAGGGCAGAGGTAAAGTTTTGCCTCTCTACACCATGAAAGCCTTCAAATAAACTACAGTTGTTGCAAACACGATGGTTTTGTCCTGAGCACCTGGTCAGCAAGGGCAGAAAGGATAACATAATGTGGTATCTATTTTCCTTGTCTAAAAAGGAGGAGGAGCACTAGGTTTGTTACCAAATCCAGGTCAGATGCTGCTTCCCTTTGTGCAGAAAATTGCAGACTCAAATTTTGGCAAAGGCATCTTTGGGTCCCCAACTACACAGGGCACCTGACCCTGGAAAGTGGCGGGAGTGGAGGTGGAAAGGCTTGAGGCTGCATTTCACCTGAACGCTCTTATTCTGTCCTCACAGAAACGTTGTGAGGTAGAGGTAGCCTGGCAGTATTATTTCTTTATAATTTTGGGAAATGGAAGCTGAGAGAGACTGGGAGTATGACCTAGGACCCTAGTGGAACAGCGATTCAGACCAGCGTAACCGACTGTGTGGTCTTCCCTCTGGGCGGCAAGCCACCGCCTCCCAAACTGCCCTGTCCTACCGTGCAGAATTTAGGCTTGTGACAAATACAAACTCAGAACCTTTGCGTACCCGCGAGGGAAGGCAAGGATTTTAAAATCTTACCAGCTACACCTGTGGGTGACTGTCTTTTGAATCGTTAACGAGGAATTGCTAGAACGAATTTTTCCTTTTCTCTAACAAGCATAGTGAGTGATGTCAATAGTGACGTCAAGTGACAAGAGGCGGGCATATGGAGATGAAGGACGCGGTGGCTGCGTGTTCTAGTTCATTCTTCACGAGGCAGAATTTCCACTAAATGTCCACTGGTGTGTTCTGGTTAGTGTCATGTGAACTACACTGTAGTTTCGAATTGAAGGCCTAAAGAATTTGGAATATAATTGACCATGACTGTACAGTGTGTTGAGGACGAGGGTGAAGTACCAGGCCACTGTCACAACTCATACTTACCTGGCAGGGGAGATACCATGATCATGAAGGTGGTTTTCCCAGGGCGAGGCTCACCCATTGCACTCCGGATGTGCTGACCCCTGCGATTTCCCCAAATGTGGGAAACTCGACTGCATAATTTGTGGTAGTGGGGGACTGCGTTCGCGCTTTCCCCTGATCTAAGAGGTTGAAAAAAAAAAAGACAGAAGTGGGTCTGTTTTGTTTTCTGCCTGTTGCCTATTGCTTGGGTGGGATATTACATATTTAGCTCTGCTGTGATATTGGGTGAAAGGCTGATTTCTTAGCTCACCTTTTTAAAACTTGAATTTAAGGTGTATTTGGGTGAAACCTGTAGGTGATAGTTCCAGCTTAAGTCATGGCTTCAGGGGAGTGGCGTGGTGCTCTTAAGAAATCTGCTAAAGGAGATGCATGAAACAAGTTCTGTAATGTATGTGGACTTGGTAGTCCAGTGATTAGTATTCTAGTGTTGAGACACTGATTGGATTGTACAGAGGAACAGGAACTGTAAGGTTAAAAAGCGATTGTTACGCAACTTTTACCTTGCTTTCCTGTAGTACAAATTCCAGGCCTTGGATAGGATTTAAGGTCCACTATTCCCCAGAGACTAATTTCTGACAGTAAGTTCTGGTGGTTACTGGGAAAAAAGGCTAGATACACTAAGGGAATGAATGTTAGTGTATAAATAATCACAATCCATGCTTTAATTTTCAAGGGATGTACGTGTTCTCAAGTTTTAAGAAAAAAATAATCTTGTGACACTGAAATGGGTCTCAGGGTTTTTACTTATGTTTTATTTGAACTTCTTATGTCAAGAAGGTAGTCCTGTATTTGTGTAAATGCAATTATATAAGAAATAACTTTAGAGAGATCAAGAACCATTAAGATGACTATTAAGGGGCACCTGGTTGGCTCAGTGGGTTAAGCAATCAACTCTTGATCTCAGCTCTGGTCTTTGTTAAGTTTTTGCTGTTGTTGTTTGTTTGTTTTGTTTTTAATGTTTTTTAATTTATTTTTGAGGGAGGGAGGGAGGGAGAGAGAGAGAAAGAGATACAGAATCCAAAACAGGCTCGAGGCTCTGAGCTGTCAGCACAGAGCCTGATGCGGGGCTTGAACCCACGAATCATGAGATTATAACCTGAGCCAAAGTGGACGCTCTGCTGACTCAGGTGCCCTGAGCTCGGGCCTTGATCTGGGTCATGAGTTCAAGCCCCATCTTGGGCTCCCCAGTGTGGAACCTACTTTAAAAAGAAAAGAAAAGAAAAGAAAAGAAAGAAAGGTGGCTATCATTAAGGAAAAGGAAATAACACGTATTGGTGAGGATCTGGAAAAATCTGGGCCCTTTGTATACCTGTGATGGGAATGTAAAATGGTGAGCCGGTATAGAAAACAGTATAGCAGTTCCTCAGAAAACTAAACATGGAGTTACCACATGATACAGCAATCATACTTCTTTGGTATATACCCAGAAGAATTGAAAACGGGCACTTGGTTGGCTCAGAAGAGTATACGTCTTTTGATTTTAGGGTCATGAGTTTGAGTGCAACATTGAGTGTAGAGATTACTAGAAAAATAAATTTAGAGTTAAAAGAGAAAGAATTGAAAATGGGATTTGAAGAGAGATTTGTACACCCGTGTTCATAGCATTATTTACAATAGCCAACAGTAAAATCAACCCAAATGTCCATTGATGGATAAACAAATAAGCAAAATATTGTATATACATATAGTGAAATATTATTCACCCTTAAAAAGGAAAGAAAGTCTTACATAAGCTTCCTGGATGGTGAAAAAACCCACTGAATGTGTTAACCTTTTTGGCATTTTCTTTTGCTTCACCTCTTTTACACCCTCTGTGTCTCTCCGTACAACAGACACTTAGTTATGCCCCTGATCTGCATGTTTGCTAATTCATGTGGATGAGGATTCCCTCTCTAATCCACTGTCCACAGAGCACCAACATGATACGTCTTGTCTGGCCCTGCTAGACCAAGCATTGTGATGGCAGGGATCCAATTTTAGGTGTCTTACACAGTACCTGTCGCATTTGAGACACATGGTAGGTATACCACAAACCCTTGATTGTATATGATGGTCAGGTATGGATGCAACATGTGGAAACTTAACATTTTTCTGCACGGATCTTATTATGCATACAAACAGCTAACAACTACACAGAGCTTGATGCCAGGCACATTTCTAAGTACTTTACACATATTAGCTCATTAAGCCTCTGAGCAATCCTCTGGTTATTATTTTCTCCATTTACAGATGAAGAAATTGAGGCCTATCAAGGTTAAATAATTTTTTCAAGGTCAGAGTTAAGGAGGTGACAGGGCCAGGACCAAAGCTTCAGAGTCTGAACTGTGAACCTAACCCACTACATCCCCACACAGTAACTGCATTTGTGTACTAACCTTTCAAATAGGCTCCTAGTTAATGATGCAAAAACATGTATATTTCTAATTTTACTTCCCAGGAGTCATCACTTTTTAGACCTGGGAATTAGTGTTCAGCATATTATTTTTCAATTTCACCAGTAATATTGAGAATGAAGATTAATCTTGTAGAGTTTCAAGAGTTGTTTCCCTGACCTTGTTAATTATAAATGAAAGTCTACTGGGGCCCCTGGGTGGCTCACTCAGTTAAGCATCTGACTTTGGATCTCACGTTTCATGAGTTTGAGCCCCACATTGGGCTGTATGCTGACAGGTCAGAGCCTGGAGCCTGCTTCACATTCTGTGTCTTTCCCTGTCTGTGCCTCTCCCCTGCTTGTGCTCTCTCTCAAAAAATGAATAAACGTTTAAAAAAAATAAATGATAGTGGACAAAAGCAAAAGAAATGTGAAAGAATCGGGGCACCTGGGTGGCTCAGTCGGGTAAGCGTCTGGCTTCAGGACAGGTCATGATCTCACTGTTCATGGGTTTGAGCCCCGCATCGGGCTCTGTGTTGACAGCTCAGAGCCAGGAGCCTACTTCAGATTCTGTATCTCCCTCTCTCTCTGACCCTCCCCTGCTTGCGCTGTCTCTGTCTCTCAAAAATAATAAATAAATAAGTAAAAACATAAAAAAATAAATGCACATTAAAAAAGAAATGTGAAAGTATCTAAGTTGCTTCATTGCATTTCTGATTCGGGTAAAATAGCGTGTTGCTTTCTTTTGAAACAGGATGTCTAGGGCTGTTCATCTTCTAGTCCCCTGTCCTGTTCAACTTGGTTCCTTAAGAAATGACTCCTTGGAAGCTCAGCTTCATGAGTATGTCAAACAAGGGAACTACGTGAAAGTGAAGAAGCTTCTTAAGAAAGGTAAGCGCTGTACTGAAATTACAGAAACATCTTGGTTCACATTTTTTTTTTTAATGTGTATTTTTGGGAGAGAGAGAGCGTGAGCTGGAGGAGGGGCAGAGAAAGAGAGGGACAGAGGATCTGAAGGGGGGCTCTGTGCTGACAGCAGAGAGCCCGATGCAGAGCACAAATTCATGAATAGTGAGATCACAGGGTCTGAGCCAAGGTTGGAGGCTTAATTGACTGAGCCACCCAGGTGCCTGGGTTCACATTTCTGAATAGTGTTGAAAAGAAAACCAGGTACATCATAAAACTCTGAGTTCTAGGAGAAATTGGAAGTTAAATTTAGAGAGGAGATATTCTCTGCCAGTGCAGTCATATTGCTCAGTAGAGGTGTTAGACTGCTTTTGGACACTTTTGTTTTGTACTAAGGAACCATGAGATCTTCCAACTGTTACACTCATATTTCTCCCCAGGCCCCAGCAACCAACTTTTTTTTTTTTAATAAAGTTTTTTTTTTTTTTTATATATTTTTAAGCCATTGCCACACCCAACACACCCACTTTTAAATCTACCTGATTAACTTTTTTCTTCTTTAATCTACACCATCTAATGTGTAGCCTGTGGTGGAGTGAGGAGACCAGCTTTCATTCTTCCCTCACTTTGCTCATCCCAGGCACTTGGTGCTTTTGTTTCCAGGTTTTTTGGGTTTTTTTTTTGTTTTGTTTTTTGGTTTGCTTTCTTTTTTTCTGGATGCTATAGGCAGCTCTGCCTACAAGGCACATGAAAATAGCAAACGTAGCTCAGGCAATCTTGAAAAGAACAAACAAACACTAAGCCATACATGAACAAAACCTCTGTTGGTATTTGGCCCTCGATCTACAGATCCAGACCTGCTTTTTTTAGAATAAGTAGAAGTCCTGCTGAATTCCCCCTTTCTCTTCTTAGTATAAAGGGAGAGGCTTAGGAAGCTTGTCTCAGCTGGTTTATGAGACAGTCAGGATGACCTAATTTCTCTGCAATGTTTCTCCCATTTGCTATAGTGGCATTACTGAGGACTTCCAGAAAGGTGACTTCTAATTTTTGCAGGATCCAAGTATCCCACAAAATAATTCACTCAGAAGGTTCTAACGTTTCCCTGTATCAGCCCTAGAGTCTACAGATGACGTAGCTGACAGTGAGTTCAGTAATTTATTTGAAAGGTCCTGTTGGTTTTCCCCCTCAAAATTTTGCATTTTATTGTATAACACATTCATGTGTTTGTTAATGTAAAAATGCTATGGTATGCTATGATTCCTAGTGTCTTGTCTATCCACACTCTTCAGTGTGGGAAGCAGAGTATTAGAACATTTATTATATCTTAGACATCTGAATGTTCTGCATCTTCAAATTATTGACACTAAGCTATTAGCAAGGGAGGGGGTTGACAGCTGTAACTGGATATAAAGCAGGACTTCATCTGTGTCTGGGAATTTCATCCAAAGCCTCAGAATAGAGAACAAGGGGTGACAAGTTACCCCACAGTCTCAAATAGGGCTTCTTAGGAGATAGCCAAAATAGTCCTTGGACCTTCAACTCCATCACCCACCTCAGGCTTATCTAGGAGAAGGCGGTGGGGTAGTGGTGGGATATCAGTGGAAAAGATTCCCTAAAAGGCTTTTTTTTTTTTTTAAATTTTTTTTTAATGTTTTATTTATTTTTGATACAGAGAGAGACAGAGCATGAGAGGGGGAGGGGCAGAGAGAGAAGGAGACAAAGAACTGGAAGCAGGCTCCAGGCTCTGAGCTAGCTGTCAGCACAGAGCCTGATGCGGGGCTCGAACCCACAAACGTGAGATCTGACCTGAGCCGAAGCCGGAGGCCCAACCGACTGAGCCACCCAGGCGCCCCTAAAAGGCTTTCATAGGAATAGAAAACTGTGGCTTTTCCCCTCCTTCCCAGCTTCAAGCCAAGAGACCCTTCAGGTGAACCTCATGCAGAGAACTGTAGCACTGTCAAGCAGGATAGCTAGGAGCCTGTGTTTCAGCCTGCTGAACAGTATAGACATCAGCCCACACCAGCTGCCACCAAGGCGGTGTCAAAAGAACCTGGCATGTTACCTGGAATTTAGGGGTCAGGAGGATTTCCATCTGTCTGCTTCCTGGAGCTGCCTTTTATGGTTGGGTAAGCATGAGAAACCAGCAGTTGGATTAGCTACACTTTTACCAGTTAGTGGGGTAAATAGACTCTACAGAGGGTAGCTAAGCCAGCTAAAGGACTTCACCTATGAAGGAAGGAAGAATCCCAACAGAGAGACACTGGAGGTATAGCAAGAAGCCAGCAGGAGAGGGCACTGGCCTGCATTAGGGTGCCGTGAGGAGCAGTGGAGGAATCTGTCCCACAGAAGGGCAAGCATTGGGAGGAGGCTAAAAGCTACAAGGGAGATCAGCTAAGTTTGAAGGCCTTACCCCTTGTCATCTCTTTGATCCTCCCACTCCAGCCCAGGAACTGCCAGAAGCAGCCTTGAAATCAGAGGAGTGGAAGAGCAAGGAAGAGGGTTTGATTTCAATAGGACAGGACAATTTATTATCTGAAATGAGAATGTACTTGAAGGCCTCAAAGTGACTTAAAGACTATGGAATCTAGGGTGCCTGGATGGCTCAGTGGGTTAAGCATCCAGTTCTTGATATCAGCTCAGGTCATGATCTCACAAAGTAAGAACGAGGCCCAGGTTATCAGCACAGAGCCTGCTTGGGATTCTCTCTCTCCCTCTCTCTGCCCCTCCCCCTGAGCTTGCACTCTCTCTCTCCTCTCTCTCAAAATAAATAAACATTTAAAAAGAAAGAATCTGCCTGAGATGCCTCTTTTGAGAGGGAAAAGGAGAGCCAACCAAAAAAGCATACTTGAGGGCAGTAAAAGGGGAAGAATTGTTTCCTGATTGTGTCCTACTCAGTTCAGCCCATTCAGAAGACCAGTTATATAGATTATATGAGTTCTAAACCCCAAAACATGAGTTCCTAACCTCAACCCAGACTTTATTCATTTTTTATTACATGTATATTAATTGAGCCTTGGGGTTAGAACACCAAGGACAGACGTATGACCTTGCCTTCCAGGAGTATAATCCAGCAGAAGAAACAGATAGGAGTTAGCACGGAGCAAGGTGGGCAGGAGGCAAAGAAGTAGCAGGTACATCTCAGCCTCCTTGCCTGGGGAGTAGTCAAGGGAAACCTCTTAGAGGAAGCTATATTTAGGCCAGGACCTTAATGAAGAAAAGAAGTTGAGTTGGGGGTACCTGGCTAGTTCAGTTGGTGGGGTACGTGAAGGTGTAGAGATTATTTTTTTTAAAGTTTATTTAATTTTGAGAGAGAGAAAGAGAGACAGAATGTGAATAGGGGAGGGGCAGAGAGAGAGGGAGACACAGAATCCGAAGCAGGCTCCAGGCTCTGAGCTGTTAGCACAGAGCCTGACGCGGGGCTCAGACTCACAGACTGCGAGATCATGACCTGAGCCAAAGTCGGTCACTTAACCAACTGAGCCACCCAGGCACCCCGAGGTTACTTTAAAAACATGAAATCTTTGGGGCGCTTGGGTGGCTCAGTCAGTTAAGCGTCCAGCTTCAGCTCAGGTCCTGATCTTGCAGTTTGCAAGTTCCAGAGCTGCATCGAGCTCTGTGCTGACAGCTCAGAGCTTGGACCCTGCTTCGGATTCTATGTCTCCCTCTCTCTTTTGCCCCTCCCTTACTTGTGCTGTTTCTGGAAAAAAAGAAAAAATAAATAAACATTTTTTTAAATGACATCTTAAAATAGAATGTACTAGAATGATAGACCCATATACAGTCGGAGAATCTGCTCTGAGGAGGCCAAGGAATGGGGGCGCCTGGATGACTCAATCGGTTAAGCATCTGACTTCGGCCCAGGTCATCTGATCTTGCAGTTTATAGGTTTTAGCTTGATATGGGGCTCTGTGCTGACAGTTTGGAGCCTGCTTGGGATTCTCTCTCTATCCCTCCCCCACTTGTGCTCTCTGTCTCTCTCAAAATAAATAAAACAAAAAATTAAAACAAAAATAAGAAGCCACGGTATGGCATGGATGGTAAGAGGGTCCCCAGAAAGGTTGGAGGAATGGAGAATGGAAAAGTATAAGATGTAGAAGGGCTGAGACCAGAGATGGGCCCTTGAGTGGAAGTGAACTGGAAAGTACTTTATAATTTCTGTATATAAGGACGAATCTGAAACCGGGCAATGTGTCTCAGACCTGGCCAGATTGCCCAAACTGAACCTTTAAGAACAAATTTAAGTACAGAGCTGTCTCTGAGGAGATACTGTTAGAAGTGGTTAGATGAGATGAATCTGATGGTCTTATTCGTCATGGTAGTGTGAAGCACTGAAAAATGTGGTTGGTTTAGAAAACCATGGGCATGTCCACATGGCATTGTGCTTCCTAGCATCCTGGAAGATATGGGGCAGAAACATTTTACAACAGAGAGTTAAGTGATGAAAACAGTTAACACACATTCATATATAAGGTGTGTTCTTTGAGGAGGAACTGGGACTAACTTTTGCCACAGTAAATAAGTAGGCTGCTTCTGAGATTTATATACAAACCAGGAAGGCAAATCATTCAGTACTGAACTTTGAGGGATGATGTATTTAGTCCTTTATTAGAGAAATTAATTTGATTGGAGATTAGACCTCCTGAGGAAGATCACTATGGCCTACCAGAAAGAATCCAGACTTAATTTAGTTCCAGACATACCTAGGTTCAACAGTGGTTCCCCCAGCTATGTAACTGATGTTATAGTCTGCATCTGTAGGAACGAGAAAATAATGACACCTTTCTTCAGTTGTTTAGAAGATGAAATGAAACAGCGGATTAAAATGCCTGTCCATCAAGTACGCATTCAACAAATCATCGTGGTTCTGATTATTATTATGGGGTAACAGAAGTGTACACCGGTTCTTATTCTACCTCTGTCTCCTCTCTGCTTCTTCCCCCCCTTCTCTCTCAAGGCAAAGGAAACCTGGCCTTCTCAAGTCAGCGGACTTTCCTAGCAAGCAAGAGGGAGTCCAACGCTGACCAGTGGCCTAAGCCGCGTTTTCTTAGCCTATAGTGGGGCGGCGCAACCCGACAGGAATCCAGTTGGCGCCTGGTGCAGTGGGCGGGGTAATACAGTTCCTTCTGGTTTGGAGTCAGAAGCATACAGCGTGTGATTGGCTGCTAGGAAGCCGCATGTTAATAAGGCTTGTTACTGTTTTAAGTGTTTCTGGAAGATTACTAGGCAAAAACTGGCATTTTGAACTTTGTTATTTGACTGAATTATTATGAAATAGAAAATAAAATGTGTCTAAGTAGGCAAATGAATTGACAAAAATGTCACCATGACTAACAAGTAGGTGGCTCTCATAGACCTGACAGAAGCAGGGGTTTTAGCACTAAGACTATACTTTCAGGGATCATTTCTATAGTTCGTTACTAGAGAAGCTTCTCTGAACGTGTAGAGTACCCGAAACCACGAGGAGGAGGTGCAGTGTCCCTTCCTGAGCGTGAAGCCGACTTTGGGCGTTGTTTCGTGCAGTTGCCTTTTGTCATTGATGATCGTTCTCCCTCTCTTTTTAGAGGAGGAAGAGGGAAGGGATGCCGTCTGAGTGGTTTCTTTCTGGTGACTGGGAGTAAGAAAGTAGTTTTGGTCTTAACCCGTTGTTATTGGGTTTTTTAATAACATTCTGTGTTTATTGTTTGTGCAGTGGTATGTGAACAGCGGTAAGGGGGCAGGTTTAGTGAACAGCGGTAAGGGGGCAGGTTTAGGGTTTCCGTAGGGTCATCTTTTGGGTCTTGTGCTAACAACTCAGTCTAAAGTCTGCTGCGAGTTCTAGGCCTCTTTCTGACTCTTTGCTCAAGTTCAGCAGTGTTTCTCTGCGTTAAATAGAAGAAAATTTAGAACTTTTTTTTAGTGAAATGTTGAAATTGCCCAGCTATTTCTTAGAGTACCCAAATTTTAGATTTCTCTTATTTTCTGGGGTTTTTAAATTTTAGCACTGAGTTTTGTTAAATGTTTTTAGTTCTGTATATTTTAGTTTTCAGGTTTTTTTTAATCCTTTATTTATTTTTGAGAGAGACTGAGAAAGCGACAGCATGAGCAGGGAAGGGTCAGAGAGAGGGAGACAGAATCTGAATCAGGCTCCAGGTTCTGAGCTGTCTGCATAGAGCCTGACAGAGCCTGACAGAGCCCCACGGCGGCTTGAGCCTAAGAACTGTGAGATCATGACCTGAGCCAAAATCAGACGCTTAAAATCGACTGAGCCACCCAGGCGGCCCTCAAGAGTATTTTTTAAAGAGTTGTAATTGACCTAAACGTTTCTATAAGATGTCCTGTATTTGTCTATATTGCAAAATGACAACCAGAGTAAATTTTTTTTGTGATGAGCACTGTTTTTGTTTTTTTAGTTAAGGAATTTAAGTAATCTCTACACCCAAGGTGGGGCTCAAACTCAGGACACTGAGATCAAGAGGACATGCTCTACCCTGCTTTACTCCCTGGGCCACCCAGGTGCCCCATGATGAGCCCTTTTAAGGGATTATACTGTTAAGGGCTCTTGGGTGGCTCCGAAGGCTTCCAGCCCCCTCATCAGGCTCAAGCCCCCTCACCAGGCTCGATGCTGACTCGGGAGCCTGCTTGGGATTCTCTCTCTCTCCCTTTCTCTGCCTCTCTCCTGCTTGTTCTCTCTCTCCCCAAATAAATAAAATTTTATTTTTTTAAGTAAGAAAAAAAGAACACTTCCTGGGGCACCTGCCTGGTTCAATTGGAGGAGCAGGTGACTCTTGATATCAGAGTCTGGAGTTTGACCCCACATGGAATGTAGAAATTACTTAAGTAAATAAAGCTTTAAAATGATCTTGGCAGTTTGTGAGTTTGAGCCCACATGGAGCCTGCTTAGGATTCTCCCCCTCCTCCCTCTCTGCCCTTTCCCTGCTGTTGCTCACTCTCTCAAAATTAATTTTAATTTTCCATTTTTAAAGTTATTTATTTATTTTGAGAGAGAGAGGGAGAAAAGAGCTCGGAAGGGGCATAAAGAAAGGGAGAGAGAATCCCAAGCAGGCTCTGCACCGTCAGCATGGAGCCCAATGTGGGGCTCGAGCTCCTGAACCCTGAGGTCACGAGCTATGCCAAGTCTGATGCTTGAACAAGTGAGCCATCTAGGCACCCCAACTTAAAAAAAAAAAAGTACCAAAAAAAAAAGTTTGAAAGGGAACGTGGTCTCTGCTTGGGGAATGGATTAGAGAAGGGCAATGGTGAGTATAGGCGAAGCCCTGTGCATCTGAAAGATGACCACTTGACCAGCGAGGGAGGTGGTCGTGCTGAAGAAAAGTGGAGGAGTTTGAGAGGTGTCTGGGGGTTAAATCACCAGCCTTATGACAGGTTGGTGTGAAGGAACTTGTCAGAGATGACCCTTGTTTTCTGGTTTGTGCTCCTGGTCGGGTGGACAGGATACCATCACCAAGGCAGGAAACTGGAAGAGGCCTAGTTTTAGGGAGCAGACAGAGTAGTTTAGTCATGTTGAGTTCAAGTGGCTTTTGAGACATTCAGTTCAAGATGTCAGTCAACTAGATGTCAGGTAGGTAGATCTATAGTTGGGGTCTAGTGTCTATTATGTGCTGCAGGCAAGTCAGACCTCTTGGATTGAATCCTGGTGTGGCATTGTCTCTAACCAAACATAAGTTTCTTAAGTTCTGTGTGCCTCCATTTCTTTGTCTGTAAAACAGAGGTAATAACAGTGACTCCCCTCATAGCAGTATTGTAGATATTAAATAAAGTAATTTGAGAATATCAGAGTTAGAAGGGACTACCAAAGCAGGTTACATTAGTCCAATTCCTTATCTTATTTCAACATTTTATAGTTAAAGGGTTATGTTTCTTTTTCTCTCCCCTCCCCCTTTATCCCACTGTCTGGTAACCAGAAGTGGGGTGTTTCTGTGTGTGTGTGTACATCACATGAGTGTGAGATATGCATGGCCAAGTCTCAGCTTCCTCCAGGGAGGTCTACCTTTGAGTACCCATTTTGATGACTCGCTAGATCTACTGAAGAGGAACTGCCTTTAGCAATCTCCCTGAGGGCAGGAGTTTGGGGTGTCATTTTCTTTTTGATCTGTCACAGAGTTGCTCAGTACTGTTCACTGGGCAAACAATACATGGCTGTTGTCTGTCGGGAAATGGCCAGAAGGCCTTCCGGATACAGGCTGTATTCTTAGCCTTTTCGCTTCTGGTGTGTAAGCCAACTCCCATCAGTGGTTCATTCCCAGCCACCCTTTCTCACGAATGACAGCCCTATGATTCGCTTATTTAGCATTTGTAAGAAATACCTACAAATGATGTGTCACTGCTCCTCAGTGCACTTGGATTCCCTCTTTTTTCCCTTTGCAACTTCTGTACACCCTATGTAACTCCCCAGTACTTCTGCTTACTTCTCTTCTTATAGGTTTACTTTAGTCAGGTCAGTTTATAATTTTTTAATGGTTTTTATTTATTTCTGAGAGACAGACACAGTATGAGCAGGAGAGGGTCAGAGATAGAGGGAAACACAGATTCCGAAGCAGGCTCCAGGCTCTGAGCTAGCTGTCAGCACAGAGCCCGATGCGGGGCTGGAACCCACAAACCGCCAGATCATGACCTGAGCCGAAGCCGAATGCTTAACCGACTGAGCCACCCAGGCACACTTTTAGTCAGGTCAGTTTAATACGTTTTACCTAGTTCTAGTCTTAGGCAAAACACAAAGAGCTGCTCATGTGAGTTACATGGAAGGAAATAAAGGTTTACAAGATATAGAAAAGTAGAATGTCAGTGCTCAAGGCAGCAGGAGGCAGCCTTGTAGCCTTGGTGAGCCACTTAACATTTTGTTCTGTTTCCTCAAACTCTTAGAATTATTTCCAAGAATAAATGGGATGGTCTGTGAAATGGTTTAGTGGAAGTTCTGGAGCATCTTAAAGTAGTGGAGAAACAACAGGGGTTTTTTGGTTTGTTTTTTTGTTTTTGCTTTTTGTTTCTTTTTTAACAAATAAGAGAAATCATATTTAAGTCTGGGTTTTTTTGGGGGAAGGGTAGAGGTTTGTAACCTGTCACTCATCTGGCAAGTTATTTTATTTATTTAAAAAAATTTTTTTTAATGTTTTTTATTTATTTTTGAGAGAGAGACACACAGCTTGAGCAGGGGAGGGTCAGAGAGAGAGAGGGAGACACAGAATCGGAAGCAGGCTCCAGGCTCTGAGCTAGCTGTCAGCACAGAGCCTGATGCGGGGCTTGAACCCACGAACCATGAGATCATGACCTGAGTTGAAGTCAGACGCTTAACCAACTGAGCCACCCAGGTGCCCCTATTTATTCAATTTATTTTTATTTTTATTTTTTAATAGTTTATTGTCAAATTGGTTTCCATATAACACCCAGTGCTTCTCCCCACAAGTGCCCCCAACCATGACCATCACCCCCTGCCTCCCTCCCCCTCGCCCTTCAGTCCATGGTTCGTTTTCAGTATTCAGTAGTCTCCCTTGATCTGTGTCCTTACTCTCCCCCACTCTCTTTCCCCCTTCCTCTCCCCATGGTCCCCTGCCAGGTCTCTCCTGTTAGACCTATGAATGCAAACATATGATATCTGTACTTCTCTGCCTGACTTATTTCGCTTAGCATGACACCCTCAAGGTCCATCCACTTTGCTACAAATGGCCTTATTTCATTCTTCCTCATTGCAACATAGTACTCCATTGTATATATATATACCACATCTTCTTGATGCACATTTAGGCTCTTTCCATGATTTGGCTATTGTAATAATCTAGGACTTATTTAGGTTGAGGGGCAGTTGGGTAGCTCAGTTGGTTAAGTGTCCCACTCTTGGTTTCAGCTCAGGTCTCGATCTCAGCATGATGAGGTCAAGCCCTGCATTGTGCTCCCGGGAGCCTACTTAAAAAAAAAAAAAAGACTTATTTAGGTGGATTTATTTATTTATTTATTTATTTATACTGAGTTGCACCAAAAAGAAAATGAAAAATAAGCTGTGATTTGTCTAGAGAGACCTGATCATATGTATAACAAAGGTGATACAATTTAAGATTTAAAAAATTCAAACAATACAAAAATCGACAAAATTACTAATTGAGGTAGACCTCTCCTTCCCTAAAGCCCCCAAAGTAACCACCCTACAGTTGTTACTTTTTTCCTAAGTTAAAAAAAAAAAAAATTGGAGGGGGAAAAAATAGTTTTTCAAAGTAAACTAATACATTCCCCATTTAAGACTGGCATGGATGCATTGTTTTGAAAAGCTACCCAGGTGAGTCTGGTAAGTGCCCCTCAGGTTCACACTCAAGTGAGTAACCAGCAGCCTGTCTGAAAGTAACAATGTCAAATTAACCTACCAATTAGCTTTTGAAATTCTGGGTCTAAAATAGAGGTTTTAAAAAAAAAAAAAATCCCACCCACACCAGCATGTCATACTTGAGATGCAAATATTAGTTGGCGCCGCCCACGCACCCTTGTCCTCAGCTAGTCTGGAAGTGCTTGTGTTTAGAGTCAGAAAGACAAGAGCTTCTGATTGGCTGTCAATCCGTAATAGGTTAATTAAAAACTAAAAGTCTTAGCTTCTTAAAGAAAAAAACTCGTAAGAGTATTCAAAAACATTTTTAAAGGTAGTGTATAAAATAACACTTTGGAAATATGTTTATGTGATAGTTCTAAAAAAGGAGGAATGTAGAAAAATGTCGCCGTCAGCGAAAAGTGGGCGCCTGCTATGGACCCAGCAGAGGCTAGGCGCTAAGGGTTAAGACTATACTTTCAGGGATCATTTCTATAGTTCGTTACTAGAGAAGCTTCTCTGAACGTGTAGAGTACCCGAAACCACGAGGAGGAGGTGCAGTGTCCCTTCCTGAGCGTGAAGCCGACTTTGGGCGTTGTTTCGTGCAGCTACCTTTTGTCATTGATGATCGTTCTCCTCCTCTTTTAGAGGAGAAGAGGGAAGGGATACCGTCTGAGTGGTTTCCGGAGATATGATTGTTAAGGACAGAGGTACTTGTTCTCCTTTGGTGGTTGTGGTGAGGTTGAGCTAGGCTCTTCCCACTTGAAGTAGCAGCTGTGGATTCTGACTTTGCTATCACAAGTTACTTAACTCTTGTGTGAAGCTTCTTCTCAGTTACTTCTAAGCTGCTTTATTTTTTTTATTTTGAGATAAAGTGGGAGTCAGAGGTGAGAGTAGAGACAGGGGGACCTAGAACCTAAAATGGGCTCTAGGCTCCTGTAAGATGCCAAGTTGAGAGATTTGTCTTAGCATTAATAGAGCTGGAGATAGTTTTTTGCCATCCTAAAGTTAGTAGAGTGGTATCAAGAGAATGACTTTAATTCCTTGTGTAGTTTAAGGTCACTGACACTGTGTTGGCAATTCAATTGTTGTAGGGGCTGAGTTGCCAGTGTGAGGCCGGGTTACGCACCTTCTGCATTTATCTACTTAGGAGAGTGATGGTGGTGGTGATTGAGAGCAAATTGACCAGATGTGAAAGATATTTGAGTAATATTGGCAGAATTTGGGGGCTTGGCATGAGTGAGAGAGGCTAGTAAGGATAATTTTCAGGGGCACCTGGGTGGCTCAGTTAATGATTAAGCATCCGATTTTTGCCCAGGTCATGGTCTCATAGTTTGTGAGTTCGAATCCTGTGTTGGGGTTGGTGCTGGTAGTTTAGATCCTGGAGCCTGTTTCAGATTCTGTGTCTCCCTCTCTCTCTCTCTCTTCCCCTCCCACACTCGTACTCTGTTTCTCAAAAACATTTAAAAAGATTTTTTAAAATAAAGGATAATTTTCAGCTTTTATGGCTTGAGCAAATGGGTTCCTTGTGTTAGATGAGTTAAGTGGAGGAAGAACTGAATTAGGTAGGGCAGTGGGATGGAAATGATAGAGTTCCCTTCAGGATACATTTAGGAGAGATTTCTGACCATTAACAGATAAATACAATGAGGGGCAGCCAGACATATAGAAGGGAAACCAGATGAGAGTGCTTGACCAAAGCCAAGGAAGGGGAGTGGGGACAGAGAAGTGTGTAGAAAGCAGATGAAAGTTCAAGATGCAGATGGGAAGGTATCCAGGGTATTTAATGGTGACTTTCTTGGTCTTGTGATAAACTGTTTTGGGATGGGCTGATCATTGAAAGGTGGAAGGGCTTGCCACTCATTGGTATAAAGAGCTCCTGGAAGAAAATCAAGCTGTGATAGAGATTATAGGGGTAGATATGCATTTAGCTGTGGGCTAAGGAGGGGTGAAGGGTGGGGGTGGAAGGATATGGGATATAGATAGGATTTACTTAAAGATGGGAGAACAAGTCTGAGTTCAAATGGAAAGATTGGGTAGAGCAGGAGAAATTGAAATTTAGGAGAGAGCAGCTCTCAGTCGGCAGCCAGAGTTCATGGGAAGTGCAGATGTAGGTGGTTTGTCCCTGGCGTGAGACCACACTGAGGGTTTTTCAACTGATAGTTTCAAGTTCAGTACCAAGTGTGGGGCAAAATTGTTGAGGTAGGCTAAGGAGAGTTGAGAATAAAGAAGAGTTGAAAATAAAGAAGGAATGAAGGGTATTTGGCTGGCCTAGTTGGTAGACATGAGACTCTTGATCTCAGGATTGTGAGTTCAGGCCGCACATTGAATGTAGAGATTACATAATAAAACCTTAAATTTTTGTTTTACTGTTTATTTATTTTTAAGAGAGACAGGGACAGAGTGTGAGTGGGAGAGGGGCAGAGAGAGAGAGGGAGACACAGAATCCGAAGCAGGCTCCAGGCTCTGAGCTGTTAGCACAGAGCCTGATGCAGGGCTCAAACTCATGAACTGTGAGATCCTGACCCGAGCCAAAGTCAGATGCCTGACTAACCGAGCCATCCAGGAGTCCCTTAAAAATAAAATCTTGGGGTGCCTGGGTGGCTCAGTTGGTTAAAGCATCCAACTTCAGCTCAGGTCACCGTTTGTTTTTTTTTGTTTTTTTGTTTTTGAGAGACAGAGACACCATGAGCAGGGGAGGGTCAGAGAGAGGGGGAGACACAGAATAGGAAGCAGGCTCCAGGCTCTGAGCTAGCTGTCAGCACAGAGCCCGACATGGGGCTCAAACTCACAGACCATGAGATCATGACCTGAGCCGAAGTCGGATGCTTAACCGACTAAGCCACCCAGGCGCCCCGACTCTTACACTATTGATTCAACTCCCAGGTCAGTTTTCTCCTTCTGAATGCAAGCCATGATGATAACTCCCATAGACACCTGAGACAGTGGCCTCAGAACTGGTCTCCACAGCTTTAAACTTCTCAGTGGCTTCCTGTCACACGTAAAATCCAGACTTCCCTGGCCTTGCCCTTGCATAGAAAACCCTCAGCTATCTGGCCCTTGCCTGACCTCCCCTCCCCCTCATTACCCTTATGTTCTCTAGCTATCCTGGAGTTGCTGGAATGTACCACTTTGTTCCCCTCTTTGAATCTTTGCATTCAGTTTTCTCTGTTTAAATGTAACATTCAAAGAGAGGCTTTTTTGACTACCCAAATCTAACGTAGCCACCAATCTGTGTTTCGACGCTTAAAAAAAATCCTTGGCATGCCTCATTATTGGACAATCCTGTCTTCCTCACTAGATTGTAAACTCAGTGTGATGAGAATAGGGATCTTTACTCCATACCGCTGTATATCCAATTCCTAGAATAGTACTTTAGAACATAGAAAAGTGGAATAATGGTTAAGGCGACCTACCACCTCTTCTACTTAACATCTGTGTGACCTTTGGTAAATTATCTAATCTTTCTGTGTCTGTTTCTCCATCTATAAAACTGGAATGATGAACAATTGCATTTATTAAATATGCTGTTATACCCAGATTTTAATATCGCCCCCAAAAACCAGAGACCGCCAAGGAGACTGAGTCACGCATGCAAAAGCAAAGGGCTTTATTACGAGTTTAGGCTGGCCAAGTCTAAGCTCGGGCTCACAGACTCCACCAACACACTGGATCCACGTGGAGGGAGCCCCGAACATGGTAGGGTAGGGGGCGTTACAGGAAATGGCGACACAGGCACAGTGATCCAATCCCTACCCTCTATCAATACTGGCAGTAATTTAACCATACATAGTGGGAGCCAATCACAACATTTAGAGTATTGACCAATCACAGAGTGGGCCCAGGACCCTCGTAGGGCGTGACTAGGACCCTCAAGTAGGGCGTGACTAGTCTTAACCTCCATCTTTAGGCCTGCCCTTAGAAATGCTAAAGGAGTTAGCTGGTCTTTCCTGATTGGGTGTTACAAGGGTTGTCTGAGAAGCTGACACTTAGGCCTTCAAGGTCAGAGTCAGTTTGATTCAGACCTGTATCCTTACAATGCAAAGCACTGAGAATAATCCCTGGTACCTGGCAAGCCCTCAATAAATAGTAGCTAGTATTATCAAAAATTGGCACTCAAGTTGTAGTTGACACCCAGGAGTATAAGGGGTGCAAGAGCACCTGGGTCTGGGGTTCCCAAATAGAACAGCTTCAGCCATTTGCCACTGGCAAAACCCAAAGGCAGAGGAACTGTTAGGAAGATAATTAAAGCTATGCACCATAAGATGGCTGGGACCTAGATCCCAGCTTAGAGACTCCTCTTCCGGGTTCTTCTTCCTCCCCTGCCTGCCGTGCGCGCCAAATTACTACTAATGCAGAATGCGGAAGTAACAGACAATAAATTATCCCTCGTGCTTGTGCTCAAAACTCAAATCTCTGGAGAAGGATCTCCTCTGAGCCCACTGGTGTAAAATAAAACTCCGATTTACCAAGATCTCCGAGTGCCGCTTGGTTTTTCCGCCAGTGACCCAGACTGGTTCCGTAACAAAATGAGTGGAGATGAAACAAGAAGGAGTCTATTTCAGTGAGGCCCATACTGGGAAGACCGTGGATTAGTGTCAGAGACTGTCTCCAAAATGCTCCGAATACTTCAGGTTTATATATGGAAAATGTGAGGTAAAGGTAGGTGGGCACATGCAGGTAGACAGTGAAGGTTAAATTGACAATTGTCTTGAAGTTAATCCCAGGTAGGGTCTTGCTGGCTCAGGGAAGTCCTTGTTGCTTGAGGGAGTAGTTTTGGTTCCCAACAGGTTATGCTTTTCCTACAGGATCTTTGCCAGAGTTAAGAGATAAGCTAGAAGGCACCTGGGTGGGATAGCTCAGTTGGTTAAGCGTCTTCACCTAAGTGACTTTGGTTCGGGTCATGGTCTCGCCATTCAGAGTTCGAGTCCCCCATTGGGCTCTGTGCTGACAGCTGAGAGCGTGGAGCCTGCTTCAGATTCTGTCTCTCTCTCTTTCTCTCTGCCCCTCCTCCATTCTCTCTCTCTCAAAAATAAATAAAGATTAAAAAAATTTTTTAAAGATAAGCTAGAAAGAAAAACTTAAGGGTGCCTGGGTGGCTCAGTTAAGCGTCTGACTCTTGATTTCGGTTCAGATCATGGTCTCCTGGTTTGTGAGCCCCATATCAGGCTCTGCACTGTCCCTGTGGAGCCTTGCTTGGAATTCTCTCTCTCTTCCTCTCTCTCTGCCCCTCCTCCCTGTTTTCAGAATAAATAAAGATAGGGGCGCCTGGGTGGCTCAGTCGGTTAAGCCTCCGACTTCGGCTCAGGTCAGATCTCACGTTCGTGGGCTCGAGCCCCGCGTCAGGCTCTGTGCTGACAGCTAGCTCAGAGCCTGGAGCCTGTTTCAGATTCTGTGTCTCCTTCTCTCTCTGACCCTTCCCCTCTCATGCTCTGTCTCTTCTGTATCAAAAATAAATAAAACATTAAAAAAAATTAAAAAAAAAAGAATAAATAAAGATAAATTTGGAAAAAAACCCTTTAAATCAGTTAGAAAGTTTGAGGTCATGGGTGTCTGGCTGGCTTAGTCAGTAGAGCATGCGCCTCTTGATCTCAAGTTCAAGCCCCATGTTAAGTGGAGAGATTACTTAAAAATAAAATCTTAAAAAAAAAAAGTTAAGCATCTGACATTGCCGCAGGGCATGATCTCAGAGTTCATGAGTTCTTTATTTTTGAGAGAGAGAGAATGAGCAGAGGGGGAGGCAGAGAGAGAGACACATACATACACACAATCCTAAGCAGACTCCAGGCTCTGAGCTGTCAGTACAGTCCCTGATGTGGGGCTTGAACTCAAAACGAATTCATGACCTGAGCCAAAATCAGACACCCACCTGACTGAGCCACCCAGGCGACCCCAGAAGTTCTCTTTCAAAGTCCTCTTCCAACTTTACCAAACAACTAGTTTTATCTTAAAAACTCAAAAAGTGGTGTACCTGGCTGGATCAGTTGGTAAAGCATGTTAACTCTTGATCTCAGTGTTGTGAGTTCAAACCCCAAAATGGGCATAGAGCTTGCTTAAGAAATACATACATACAATATTCAAAAAGTGTGAATAGGTAGTACAAACATATGGTACAAAATCCAAAAGGTTTTGTTTCTCGGCACTGGTTCTTAGCCACTCAGTTCCCCTCCCTGCCACAGTCATAGTGCCTTGTCTCTAATTTATCAGCATTTGAAAGTCAAACTCAGGACAGCCGTTTCATGGAACTGCTATCATTTACTGATCACTCCAGTCAGCTTGCTTCTCCCTAGCAAAGGCCAAGGCCTGGCATTTCCTTTGGCTTTCAGGTGTGGGTGAGGCCGCTTTAACAGAACTAGGAAGGGAATGCTTCCTCAGTTTTAAAGATGCAGGCTCTGATTGGCTGGCATTCAGTATTATGTTAATTAAGTGTGGGGGCACCTGGGTGGCTCAGTTGGTTAAGCCTCTGACTTTGGCTCAGGTCAGATCTCACATTCGTGGGTTCGAGCCCCGCATCAGGCTCTGTGCTGACAGCTAGCTCAGAGCCTGGAACCTGTTTCTGGTTCTGTGTATCCTTCTCTCTCTGCCCCTCCCCCCTCATGCTCTGTCTCTCTCTGTATCAAAAATAAAAAAAAAACATTTAAAAATAAATAAATAAATAAAATATGTTAATTAAGTGTGGCCATTAAGGTTTTTTTTATTTTTTAAGATCTTACATTTCCACTTAAAACACTAACATGTAGTTTTAAGTGATAGTATTTGAAAGATTGCATTACAAAACCTCTTTCTCTTTTTCCAGTAGAATCAGAAATGGGGCAATTATCTTGCCATCAGTCCAAAGTTCACGGCAGCCGTAGACCCAGCAGAGGCAGGGAACCAGAGGTCAAGACTATACTTTCAGGGATCATTTCTATAGTTCGTTACTAGAGAAGCTTCTCTGAATGTGTAGAGTACCCGAAACCACGAGGAGGAGGTACAGTGTCCCTTCCTGAGCGTGAAGCCGACTTTGGGCGTTGTTTCGTGCAGCTGCCTTTTGTCATTGATGATCGTTCTCCTTCTCTTTTTAGGGGAGAAGAGGGAAGGGATGCCGTCTGAGTGGTTTCTTTCGTTTCCTTGTGTGTTAATCTTGTTGCATAGGGAGTGACTTATTTATCAAGAGTTTTGTGGCATTTCACTTTCTTTTCCTAGTTGTATGTGTGTGGTTTTGTTTCCTTTACTTGTAGGTCCTTTGTATTTAGTTAAGTGTGGCTCAGTTGAAAGTTTGAGGGGCCCATGGGTGGCTCAGTCAGTTGAGTGTCTGACTTCAGCTCAGGTTATGATCCCTGTGTCAGGCTCTGTGCTAACAGTATTAAAAAAAAAAAAAGTCTGGTTCTTGGTTTTTGGCTCAGCTCATGATCTCACAGGTGGTGAGTTGCGTTCTACATGGGGCCCCGGTGGAAGCCAGCTTGAGATTCTTTCTCTCTGGACCTGTCCTCTGCTCGTGCTGGGGTCTCTCTCTCAAAATACGTAAATAAAAAATTTAAAAATGTTAAATGTTTATTTTTGGATGTGGGGAAGGGACAGAGAGAAAGGGAGACAGTATCCAAAGCAGGCTGCAGATCAGAGCTGAAGTCAGCTGCTTCGTTGCTTTACTAACTGAGCCACCCAGATGCCCGTTTTTTGTTTTTTGTTTTTTTGTCTTTTTCAACTAGCTTATTGAGTATAGTTTGAGGTTTAATGCTTGTCTGTGTATATCATCTTGAGTCATTCCTTTTTGTCTTTGTTGAATGCATGAATGAAGAAAGGGAGGGAGAAGAGTTAAAGATGCTTTCTCGCTGACAGTATTCCCATTCATTTTCCATCTTTATTTTTATATGCTCCACCAAATGCCCAGGTAAATCAGAGTATAATCACATCCCCACCTCAATAATTTGGTCATTTCCAGGTAAAACCATTTATATCCATTCTCAGCATCATTGCACTGGACTTCGTTCATAGCTCCGGGGTTCTCATGCTGACAGATCCTGAGAGAGAGATGAATGCTTTGGTGCAGCGCCTCACCTGTTAACTGGGAAAGAGGACCAGGAGTTTCTTTTGCCTTGAGAGATGAAAAGGTAGTCACAGTCCCTGGGAGCTGAAGTCTTAGATTCAAAGTCTGAAAAATCTCTCCTTTAAGAAGCAGACATCTGACAGGAGCTGCAAAAGTCAGTAGACCTAATTTCAGACTTCCTAGAGTTAAAATTGACTCCTTTTTATTGCTTGGTTTTATGTAAATCAATGAACTCTTACCACACATTCCTAAGAGAATACTTTCAATACATGTTTTTCATCAAATTTATAATCTCTTGGTTTCAATATTTTCTTGATGTTTCTTCACTGTTCTGCTCCAAGCTTGACCACTGTCTCTCTAGCACAACCTGAACCCCTGGTTTTCTCTTAGCCACCATTTTGGAAATTCCCTTAGCTGGATTACAGCTCATCTTTTCTGGATTTCATTCCTCTACCTTAGTGCAGTCTTACATTTTACTGAAACACAGAAAAAGGGTACAATGAACGTAATTACTTTGAAATATGTAAAAAAAAGAAATATGGAAATCTGAAAAGTGTTTTTTCTCCCATCCTCATACTTAATGGGTAGTTTGGAAGGCACAAAATTCTAGGTTGAAATAAATTTCCCCCAGAATTTGAAACTATTTTTTCATTATCTGTTAGCTTTCAGTCTTGTTGAGAACCCTGATGCCATTCAGATTACTGACTTTTTTATGTGAAGTGTCCCCTGCTCACTAAAGAATTTGAATTTTAGTTCTTCTCTTTATCCCTGGTCTTCTGATATGTCATGACGATGTTTCAGCATAGATCTGTTTATCTTCATCGTGATGCGTACGTAGTGAGGTCTTTGAACCTGGACACTCATGTTTTTAAGTCCTTAAAAATATCATAATACTCTTGGGGTGCCTGGGTGGCTTAGTTGGTTAAACGTCTGACTCTTGACTTCAGCTCAAGTCATATCTTATGGTTCGTGAATTTGAGCCCTGCATCCAGGTCTGTGCTGACAGCATGGAGCCTGCCTGGGATTCTGTCTCCCTCTCTCTCTGCCCCTACCCCCATTGCTCTCTATTTCTCTCTCAAAATAAATTTTAAAAATAAGTAAACTTAAGAAAATATATATATAGGAAATTTTCATAAAATTCTTTCTTATTCCCAAAACTTTAGGCAGTGGATTCTATACTCTTTCTAAAGTTTTATTTATTTTGAGAGAGAGAAAGAGAGAGATAGAGAATGAGAACATGCACACGCGCATGCGTGAGCAGGGGAGGGTCAGAGAGCCATTATCTTTGTTACACTGGACAGTAAGTATGCCTGTAATTTGCTCTAAAGGAGATACTATATCTTCCAAAGTTTGGTATACAAATGTCTTCAAAAAGATAGTCTGGAGGACCTGGCTCACTTGTGGGTAGAGCATGGACTCTCAATCTTAGGGTCATGAGTTCAAGCCCCATGTTGGGCACAGAGCCTACTTAAAAAAAAAGTCTAGAAAATGGGGTAGTTAGTGCCTCACTCTCATGACATGTAGACACAGGAGCCATCCATGGAGAACTGTCTTTTCACATTGTTCTTTGCTGTTCTTGTCTACCCGTAGGCTATCTTTTGGTGGTCAGATAGGTCTACCTGGCACCAAAGAACTAATTTGGCAGTTTCTGCCCTCAGGGTAGGGGAGAAGGTTTGGTGGGGAAGACAGACATGGCATAAATACTTGTAATACCTAACCAATAAGAAATCTGAACCCCACTAGCACTGCTTTCACCAATAACATTGATCCTTCTTACTAGATTTCTCCAGCTCCGATGCTGTTGACTGATCCTGCTTTTTGAAGCTCTTATCTCCCTGCGGTACCTGGGTGGCTCAGTCATTTGAGGGCTCAGATCATGAGCTCATGGTTCCTGAGGTCCAGCCCCATGTAGGGCTCTGCACTGTTGGGGTGGAGCCTGCTTGGGATTTTCTCTCACTTCCCCTCTTTCTTTCTCTCAAAATAAATAACCTTTTTTTAAAAAAGTTAAATGAAACTCTTACTTGTCACTGTGACCCACTTGTTCTAGGCTTTTCTCTTACCTCTTTTGGTTTCCTTCTCTCCCTACTTTTTGGCTTTGTCCCCTCAGCTGCCCCTTAGAGGATAGTGGGCCTCAGGGCTCCATACTCAAATCTTTGCTAGTTAGGTAGGGTGTTTTGTGAGTTTCACCCATGGCTTAAAATGGCCAATTACAATGTTAACGACCCTGTTTTGCCCAGTTCTCTGTAATGGATACTTTTGCTTGGATTCATTCATTCAGTACTAGGTGTTTGGGATATTGTGGGTATACAGGGTCCTTTCATAGTCTCTGCTCTTCTGAGGCATAGTCTTGTTCAAAGAGCAGGCCTTAATCACAGAAACAGAGAAGATGTTTGATATAGTTAAGGAGGTCAGGGAAAGGTTCCCTTGAGACAACACTTGGAAAGATGTCTTAATGATGAATCGAAGTTAAGTTGGAGAAGGGCTTTGGAGAGAATTCCTGTAAGAGAGAACAGCTTGTGCAGAGGCTCTCTGGCAGAGTGTAATATGGTGACCATAAGAGCTGTTAAGTTCAGTATGCCTAAAGTGAGAGGGAATTTGGTGCAAAATAAGGCTAGAGAGCTGATTGTGGGCCAGTCTGTGAACAGCCTAGTAAGGTATGTATTTTGTCCTTAGCCCAAGAGCTGAGAGCTCTTGAAGCTTTAAGCAGAATTATGTATCGTGTTTATTTAAACACAGTTTTTATGTAAATAAAAATTTCTTGATGTTTTTTAAAAATCTCCAAAAGAACATTTATGTCTGGTATTTTGATCACAGGATTAAGTTTAATGTTTTTTACTTATTTTTGAGAGATAGTGCGAGCAAGGGAGGGTCAAAGAGAGGGAGATACAGAATCTGAAGCAGGCTGCAGGCTCTGAGCTAGCTGTCAGCTAGTGGGTGGGGGGCACAAACCCACAAACCGTGAGATCATGACCTGAACCGAAGTCGAGGGCTTAACTGAGCCACCCAGGCGCCCCTCAAAAGATTAAGTTTTAAAAACAGGGAGCGGTAGGGCGCCTGCGTGGCTCAGACAGTTAAGCCTCCGACTTCGACTCGGGTCATGATCTCACGGTTGAGTTCCAGACCCACGGGGCTCTCTGCTGTCAGCACGGAGCCCGCTTCAGATTTTCTGTCCCCTCTCTCTGCCCCTCCCCAGGTTTATCTCTCTCTCTCTCAAAATAAATAAATATTAAAAAAATAAAAACAGGGAGTGCTTTGCAAATGTTAAGTCTTTGGCTTTGGGTCTTAAGTTTCATCATATACTTCATACCTATTTCTCGCAAAAGGATTCCCTGCTTACGGGTTGGTTGGTCTAAATTGAGGCACATCTTGGAGTTCCGGCGCGCTTTGTAGTCGTCATCATTTTTCGTAAACCTGACGCTGCGGCACGGGGGTGTGGAAGTTGCAAAAAAGGTGGCGTGTGATTGGCTACTAATCAACTGTATGGTAATTAAAGTGATGACTTGAAATGTCTTCTGAAACGCAATATATTAAAAAATGCTTTGTCGAACTTTGGTAATGGAATAATTCTTTGGTAAATACATACCAGTGCACATCGGAAAATATGTTGATTTTTAAGACAAAAATACTCACCATCACTAAAACGTATGTAGGTTTCTTTCACCATGGAAAATCAGGCGGGTCATTGCTAAGACTATACTTTCAGGGATCATTTCTATAGTTTGTTACTAGAGAAGTTTCTCTGAACGTGTAGAGTACCCGAAGCCACGAGGAGGAGTTGTAGTGTTCTCTCCTGAGCGTGAAGTTGGTTTTCAGTGCTGTTTTTACAGCTGCTGATTGCCGTTGATGATCGTTCTTTCTTCTCCTTGGGAGGAGTGAGAGGGAGAGAACACAGTCTGAGTGGTTTCCATTATCTTACTGTGAAATGATATAGAATTGACGTGTTAAGTTGTTTGTAGTAGTAAACATTTATGTTGGGCTATTTCTTTATGCTACCTAGTGTTTGGCAGGTGAGGGTTGGTTGACCCTACTTTGGAAAAAGAACTTAGTTTTGAAGTCTGTAATAACCTCTTTAGCCGAGGTTGGGTATAAGTTTTATTTGTTTCATGAGAGAGTGGGTGTTCTAGTTTGGGGCAAGAGAAGGGGAAAATTCTATCCAGATTCCACGTGGATTTGTTTAAGGCTCAACTGTGTTAGGCACTGGCATGCTCCTATAATCTATAATTTTCATTGATTTTTAGCATGCGAGGGTGGGATGTTTCCATATAACTTTCTGTAAACATTTTTGGTGAATGAGTGAATGCTGATTGTCCTCCAGTTGACTTGTGATTTTTTGTATTTCTGGGACTCATGAAAGCTTTTTTTTCTCTTTTGAAAAAAAGTTTACAGTATTATAGCATTAAGATTTTCTCCAGGAAGTTTACAGTATTATAGCATTAAGATTTTCTCCAGGTGGGAATTTCTTGTTTTATTTTAGGAAATATTCTGACATTTGTATTGATCTTCGCATTTGTTTTGCAGGAATTTATGTTGATGCAGTTAACTCCCTGGGCCAGACTGCACTCTTTGTTGCAGCATTATTAGGCCTTTCGAAGTTGGTTGATATTCTGGTGGATTATGGATCAGATCCAAATCAGTAAGTACAATAACATCTCTGTCTAAAAAGTGAGTAGTATGCTTTTATTTATTAAAAAAATTTTTTTAATGTTTATTTTGAGAGAAAACAAGCCGGGGAGGGGCAGAGAGAGGAAGACACAGAATTTCAAGTAGACTCCAGGTTCTGAGTCATCAGCAGCACAGAGCGCTATAGGGGGCTGGACTCAGAAACCATGAGATCATGACCTTAGCTTAGCCAACGGAGCCACCCAGGAACCCCAGTAGTATGTTTTTAAAATGAGTTGGAGCACTTATGCAATACAATCTAAGTTTATTTTGGGAGTGTTTGCTGGATTTAATGAAATGTTTAGAGGTGCAGTAGGCATCACTTTGAGTATATAATGAAAGAAAATGCAAAATGCTTATTGATTTATGATGTAGTTTCATCTTAGCTTGGGCAAACCATGCAGTGTTTAATACATAGTAGTAAAATATTTACTATTGAAGCTTGAAAAGATGTGAGTTCTTTGTGTGCAATCTTTCATTTATGCATGTGAGAGGGTTGTCTTTTTTTTTTTTTATGTTTTTACATTGTAGTACTTGTTTTGCTTGTTGGTGGTGTTTGCTTATTTAATACATTCCATCAAGAACAGAAATTACATGCTGGGTTTTTTTTGTTTTTTTGTTTTTGTTTTTGTTTTGTTTTTGTTTTTGTTTTT